>NC_139800.1:50448407-50554151 GCF_965231275.1 Zosterops lateralis
GGCTGAGCCCTGAAAATCAGTTTTGATTTTGGACAACCTTAAATTCTGAGAGCAGTCCTGCTTTAGCTTCTGTATAGTCTTTGTTTCCCTCAACATTGTACTCTTTTCTTGCTTGACAAGTAATAGTGATAAACTATTAGTTTATGTGATAAAAACTTGCCTGTGCTCCACAAGGCAGTGCAGAAAAACATTGGCAGGTGTGGGAGGGCCTTAGTAACCCTTTCGGCAGCTGCTCCCAGCCCCATCACTGGGTCCTATCTCCTTGAACCCAGGGGAGCACAAGGAACAGTGGCAGGCAGAGATCCAACATGAGGATACTGAGGACAGGCCGCTTCCAGCATTGTCCTGGGGCAGCCTCATCCCCATGGCATGGGAGAGAAATGCATCAACATGGGTCAGTCCTGGAGCACCTCACAGACTTCCTGGTTTTGCTGCCTGGAGATAGAGTGCACAGAGGAGGAGTGTTGCAGGGTTACACAGGACTTACTATGGAATAGTTGGAGATACCAAAGGTGGGGAAAGGAATAGAACTGTGTTGTTTAGGAAGGAAAATGCATGTGAAAATACAGGAATAAAAATGAATAAAAAGGACTGGTCATGTTTAAACAGCAGCTGGTCAAAATTCTTCTCTGTTGTGACCTGAAGAGCATTATGCCCTCCCACTAAACTCCATTTTCAAGTATTTTCCTGGTGAAGGACTGTTTGACTTTCAGAAGGAATTTCCATCTGGCTGCATTGTCTGACTTTGGATTAGATTTTTGTGACTAATATTCTCATCTGCTTACAATCAATTGTAATAAACAGTTAGACTAATGTTGTTGTGCATCTGTCTGTAAGAAGGTCATCTTGGCAGCTAGCGAAAGAGTGGTTATGAAAACACTACCCCAGATGCTAAATAATTGCAGAAACACTTCACTCTGTGGTTGATGTATTACCAAGTAACAAAGTTGTTCTGAAGGCTCTCATAAACCTTACCAGGAATGTGTGATCAGATAGTTTCATGTAATAGGATGGAATCCGGGTTGGGAATATCTCATGTAACCCCTGAAAATATGACTGTATCTGTTCTCCCATGTTCAGAGAAGTGCCTACAGTACCATCCAGTCTCACAGAATCACAGAATGGTTGAGGCTGGAAGGGACCACAATGGGTCTCACATCTGGTCTAGCTTCTCTTTCACACTATATCAGAAACAGTTCAAATTTCCTGCTTGAAGACCCTCAGTGAATCTAGTAATATTCAGTTCATTTGCTGTGTAGATTGTGACTCCAGAATGAAAACTACTGGTACTATCTTCTTTGCTACTTAGAATTTTGCCAAAGTCTGTCTGTGGAAGATCTTGAACCTAGAACTTAGGTGAGTTCCTAAGCCTTTTCTTGTCTTAGTATTTGCTAAGTAAGCAGTTGGACTATATGGGAGAAGATCACTTTTGGAATTGGTGAAATGCCTTTTAAATCTGTGACATTAGTAACTGGTCATTGGCACTTATGCTTGTTTTGAAATTGTTTAGCCATGACAGGCAACTGAAGAGGGTTGCACATGACAGACCAATGTTTTGGGCAGCTTCTGGGCACAGGAATGTTTGAGGTGCTGAAGCCATGAACCAGTTCACTGTGATGCTTATTTCCAAGTCTATTGGAAGGACAGCTTTTAAACCCTTGATGAATAAAGAATGTACGTGCAAAAGATGTCAAGTTTGTGCTATCCATTTTTTTGACATCCTAAAGTTCAGATATTTCATTTCCACTGTGAATCTATTAGATCCAAAGGACTTCACTATTCAGTGGAAAATTGGATATATGTTGTTTTGTTGAGCAGGTTTCAAGCTAAGTTGAACAGAGGGGTCAAATCTGTTTAAAGAATGTTTTTGGAGTCTAGCTTTATGAACAGATGGCAACTCCAAAGGAGGCAACTGTTTTCCTTCCTTGTCTGCTATTGCCCAGGTCTATGACCTTGGACAAATGACTTGCTCTCATATTTCTTGCTTTCATCTGCTGTTCTCAAAGCACTTGAGGAGACATCTTTTTTACATGAGACAGTGATTTTGATAAGAATTTTGTGGTTATATCTTAGAGCAAAAAGAGCAGTCATTTGAAAACCTGATATGTCACTATTAAAATAAAGTAGTTTTCATAATCTAATTTATTTTGTTTATTGTGCTGATAAAGTTACCAAAAACAACTTAATTACATGAATGACCTTTATGGAATTACAAAGAAGGGAAATTTCTCTTAGATTGTATATCTCATTATGCTTGCAGGTGTAATTTCTTAACTTCTATATTATCCTAGTGCTTTGCATTAGTAATGCACTGGTTTCTGCAGTGTCATCAAATGTGGCAGATTGCAGGGGCTTCCATTGGGATGCATGGAATGAGAGAATCCAGAAGTGTGATATATAGTATGTAAGATATTGCTGGCAGTTCACTGTAATCCCTGAAAAAAAATCTTGATTTCACATTAATTTTAAGAGATCTTGTCTTGCAGCGAAAGTGCTTAGGTTGAAAAGCCTTCTGCTGAAGCAATTTGTACCTGGTAATGGAGGAAAAGACTAGGATAAGCTGCTAAAAAACAGAATCACAGGGTATCCTGAGTTGGAAATGACCCACAAGGATTGTCAAAGTTAACTCCTTGCTGTTATCTGTAGGATACAGCACAAGGGAATATGATTTGACTCCCTTAATGCTCTTTTTAGTGGTTTTTACTTGCAAAATCCTTTTCAACTAAAGGGATTTTGCATTCGTTCCTAACAACATATCTAAGCAGCTTGTCTCTCTTTTATGAGGAGTCTGAAGGGTGCAGAAGTTTCTTTCTTCTTTTTGCTTCAGGCAATCTTGAGTTCTGGTTTGTGCTGCTTTATAAAATACAATCACCCAAATGCAATCCTCAGGTCTTTTGGGGGGTTTTTTGCAGAATCGCAAATTATTAATAATCAATCTCTTAGCAGTACAGCCGGGGCACAAACCTGGGAGATGCCTGTGTAACCCAGCTCTCCCACTCAACCAGATAAGTTTTCTGCAATCTCCAGAGTCTCCAAAATTCTCGAGGCTTTTACATTGAGACAGACTGCAGAATCCACATGGCATGAGGCATCAGAGTCTGCTGTGATAACCTCAGTAGCTGATAACCTCCTTTCAATGTACTGTATTCTGCATCATACTGTACAAACTAACATGTTAACAAAACAGAACTTAGCAAAAAAATAAAGGCCTGAGAGAGAGCCATGCATCACCAATACAGCTTCTGTTTTCCAAAGTCTGGCCTACTCTTTTCTTATCTAGAAACCTAGTTAGGATTAAACGATGGTGCCATGGGTTGGCCCTGGCCAGATGCCAGCTACACACCAAAGCCACTCATTCACTCCCCCCTTCTGCAGGACAGAGGGGAGAAAATGTAACAAAGGGTTCCTGAGTTGAGATAAGGACCAGGAGAGAGATCACTCATCAAATAATGTCACATGCAAAACAGACTCTACTTAGAGATATGCATTGAATTTATTACTAAGAAAAGCAGAGGAAGATAATGAGAAGTAAAATCAGCCCTTAACAATGCCTTCCCCCCACCCCTCCCTCTTCCCAGCTCTACCTCGTACTCCAGTGGTGCAAGGAGACAGGGAATGAGGGTTATGGTCAGTTCATCATTACTTGAGGCTGCTCCTGCTGCTCAGGGAGAGGAATCATTCCCTTGCTGCACTGTGGGGTCTCTCTCACAGGAGACAGTTCTCCATGAACTTCTCTGATGCACCTCCATCTCATGAGCAGCAGCTCCCTGAGACCTGCTGGATGTGATTCCCTCCCATAGGCACCAGTCCCCCTCAAACTGCTGCAGTGTGGGTCACTCTTCCTTGGGGTGCAGTCCATCAAGGAGAGGCCACTCCAGCCTGGGAGCAGGGCCTCTCTCTCTACAGGTCTCTCTCAGGCACCCATCTGCTCCAGCATGGGCTCCTCCACAGGCTGCAGGTGGATCTCTGCATCCCCTGTGGATCCCCATTGGCTGCAGGGGCACAGCTGCTTCATCATGGTCTGCACCAAGGGCTGCAGGGGAATCTCTGCTCCAGTGTCTGCAGCACCTCCTGCCTCTCCTTCTCCACTGACCTTGGTGTTTGCAGCTTTGTTCCTCTCACATGTTCCCACTCTCCTCTTCTCTGGTCACAATGACAACTGCACAACCCTTTTTTGTTTCGAATTCTTCTTAATTATGTTACCGCAGAGGCGTTACCACAATTTCTAATTGGTGCAGCTTTGGCCAGAGGCACATCTGTCTTTGGAGCCACCAAGAACTGGCTCTGGAGGACATGGAAGAAGTGTCCAGCATCTTCTCACAAAAGCCATCCCAGAATCCCTCCCTTTCCTTCCCCCTGCCATTTTCAAAACCAGGCCATGGAAATCCAATACAGATGGTGATAACTCAATGTCTTCTAAGACAAAGTAAGGTAAGTATAAGAAGTTGATTTACACCACAGTAGAATAGGGAGTAAAAATGAGTTAGATAAAGAATTTAGCTTTGAGAGTCTGAATTCAATTGGTTAGAGCCTTTTAATTTAGTGCCTAGTGCCTCGTGGCAGCATATTCAGTACAGTGAAAATAAAACAAGGTGTCTGATAGGAGCCTGTAATGGCACAAGAGGAGGCCAGGTAAGATCATTTCAAGCTGCTAATTCCCTTGGTTCTAGTGTAATCCCCTGTATTTTACCACTATCCAATGCCTTATCCAAGAAATAAATGCTCCGGGTTTATGTACTTTGCTATGAAAATAACCCCCATAGCTTACATGAAAGCTTTAACTTTTGCCATGTTCTAGTCATGACAGTGGTGCCTGCAGTTGGTCCTGCTGGACTACTGTATTTATTTGTGCCAGAGCCAGCAGTGTTGTACATTGTTGAAGCATTGATTAGCCTGAACATACTGCTGGACCAGCGTGCTCCAAAGGGCCAGAAGGCTTCCCTGATTTTCATGCTTTGAGTAGCAAAATGTAGTGACACATTGAGAACTGGGCTGGCTGTGCTGGTAACCAGAAAGCCAATACATTTTTATGTCCTGCAGGTGCAGTGATGAAGCAGCAGTGGTCATTTGGCTTGTGTGGTCAGGCTGTGTTCACTGTTGAATTGTCTATCTGACTGGTAATGTTGTCCCTTCAGATCATCCAGTCATAATTTATTCAGTCCTATGCCTTTTCAGAATTTAATCCGTGTTAGACCATGTCAGTCCAGAAGCACAGTTGTCTTACTTTTGGTTCTTCATGGATGGTTTCCTACTGAATTAACATACTGATAGATAATTGAGGGTTTCTTGGGTTACTTGTTAGGAACTTTTTTCATGCATGTATTTGTTGTAGTATGTGTGATTGTTTATTATGTCATGCAATTTGACATAGTCCAGAAAAGTGGAGTTGCTGAGTTATTCTTTGTAATCATTATATTTCTAGAGCAGGGCCATTAGCTGCTCATAATATGGACTTGTGCTCAGAAATGCAGTAAATTAAGCTGATGGATACTACATTGTTTTGTTGTTCATATTACCCTTTCATTTAAATTGTGGGATTTAATTATGTCCTAATGATTGTTTTTATATAGTTGCAGTAATACCATCAGGCATTTGTCCTACATTCAGCACAAACTCACTGTTTTTTTATGATGAAAGCTAATTTTCTCTTTAAACAGGTCAGACTTGTTTTATTAGTTAAACTAGAGGAAGGGAGGTGCAAAGGTCCAGTATATTTTATCTGATGAGAAGAATGTTTTTTAAACATTTTTTAATTTTTTTTTAAAATTCTCAAATTCTTGAATTCCAAGATTTATTTCAAAAGAACTTCATGGGAAGCATACACAAAAAAAAATCAGATACCTTAAAATACATTTTTGCCATGATTTTTCATCGGAAGGCCAAATCTTTGTTTGCCATGCAGACTATTCTCTTACCTCTTATGTTCAGTAGAAAGAAGATGGTAGAATTATCATTGGTGGACTGGTTTAGAATGATACTATAAAAATAAGCAATTGTGAGTAATTCTGAAATGCTAAATCTTGAGAACTGTTTCTTAAAGCTTCATAGTTAGGAGGTCCTTGATATCCCATTGCATCTCATAGTTAACAAGTAAAGTATTTCCAGAATTGTTGTTTGGGTTTTTTCCCCTTAAATATAAATAGGTAAAAGGGACCCTCACTATTTAGATTCCACAGGGTCATCCAGTTTTCCTCTGGAGCTAATGTTCTGCTGCTAGCAAATCTTTTTTGTAGATCTGTAAACATGACAGAATGTGTCATGAGTATGATAGCAGAGAAGACTGATACACAGCCTGCAAAAACAGACACGTAAAATTGATTTGAAATTTTACCTAATGCAGGAACATGTTCACCCACAAAAAGACATCTGCTTTCCTTTCAGAAGGTGTTAACTGTGTCATAAGTTTAAGTCTTCACAAGACAGTTTTGTGCTATTCTGTGCTTCTCTTTACCTCTGTTTTGGGAAAAAAAAAAAGTTTGCCTCAGTTCTTATTCTCCACTTGGAACACTTACTGTGTAAGTTGTCTTTATACTCAAGGTTTATTCCTGAAGATCTTTCTGTCTGCATGCTAGTGTTTCAGCTCAAAAGTAGACAGTAGGATAATAGTTGGGATCATTTTAGTTTTCTGGGATACTGGGGGCCTGGATTAGTAAGGTGATTCATTGTATTCACCATAGATGTCTCTTTTGCTCGGTCCATTTCATTATACTGTCACATAAAAAAAATGTGCAGTTGAACAAATTCACTTGTTTGGCTTGATGCATGCACTTTGTAATATATTCCATCAAAGTCTTGTCTTTCAATGCCCCTGTGAACAGTAGTACAGCAGTGCACCATCTGCATCCTAGACTAATTAATCTGATAATGTCTTAGAAACCAAAATATTATGAAGTCTTAAGCAGACAAGAAGCATAAAGCTTGACATAATGTTTCCTAAATTTTTCAGTGAAGCTGTTCTGTAACATCTGCCTGATGCTGGAATAAGCCATGCAATTAATCTAACAGCTCTAATGACAAAGGGATGCGAGGGATCAGAAGTGAGCATGTAAGGTTACCCCTTAACCTTAGCAGCCGTATGTTGGAAACTCTTTTGTGAAAGGCACAGTTCAGGCGTGGAGTATGCAGTTTTATGGTCTAGGTAAGGTATCTCTGCCACAGAGCTGAAATATGAGTCAATTTATTCAAAGACTGCTGTCAACAGATATGTTTTATGTGTTCAGCCTACCACAGATGACATCTGTTTGCTGGAGTTTTTTAGGGTACTGTGTCACTTGGGTTTAGGGGTGTTGGATGGGTACCTGTGTTAAGGTTTATGTTCTACTTCCATGGGTGAGTCTCCTGAAAAACTGGAGATTACATCAAATTTGCAAGCTTTAAAAGAAACCTATAGAACTGAAAGGCATTGCCATATCTCTGTGGGACAGTACAGCTATGCTACATCTGTGTGACTGTCTGTAGACAGAATCTGCTTCAGTAAGTTACCTTGGAATGGTATGGTTTGCATGGGGCCTACACATTTCCAGAGGCACCCTTACTTTTTATTTTTATTGTATTCACAAGAATCATCAGTATATTTATAATAAATTAAATCTCATTTAACCCATTAGGGAGGTCTGGATAGACTTCTGAAAAAAAAATTATTGAAATATAGATATGACAATTTTACTGCTGCAAGCCTTATTTTTCTGCTTCTGTTCAATATAGTGTTTGAGGTACACTTGAATCTGCATATATACTTGCATTGCAAGTTAGGTCTTTATTTTTCTATAATGTCTATGTTAGGACATTACAAGTTTTGTCTGTTGTTTTGCCTACTTTTTTTGTTTCTTTTTTTTTGTAAGTAGTGGAAAATACAGTGCCAGTGTCCATATTTGTTTTATAATAGAGACATTGGAGCTGAAAGAAACAGAAGAATGACGATGCTTAGCAGAATTTGGAAAATCCTGACTTTCTGGCAATCATAGATTTTCCATTGCAATTATAACTGGTATATTCAGTATTTGAAGTTTCTCCTGTATTTTGTGATGTTCCTTTATAGTGACCATGTTGTCTAAATTCATATATCACTTATACTACACTTTTCATGCCAGTTTAAGCAGGTGTATTAAAGAATGAATAACAGAATGAGTAGTGGTTTTTATCTTGAATTCCCATGTATGCCACATGAGTATGGCTCTGACCTAAATGGAGCTAATGTTCTTTTATTTTAGAGCAAGCAAGCAAAGAATTGCATGATAGGTTCTGGTCTTACAGGCTGTCTAACTTGTAGTGTGTTGTCCTGTTGTTAAAACAGGAAGTCCACAAGAAGAAGAATAGTCTGATTGCATGTACTCCCACATACATGCAATAATTTAATAATTTAACCTGTCTGAACACGATTATGTAAAGGGCAGCAAATGTAAGTGGTTTGTACTATCTTTGTATATATTCCTGATTGTTTTCCGTTGTTGAACCTAGGGTTAGAAACTCAAAAGAGACAACATTGGGTGTGCCCAACAGCCTTTGCTTTAGTGTCTGCCTGTCATTTTTCTGAACTGCCATTTAGCTGACACTTATACCAAGGCCTGATGGAGTTCCTGGATGACTGAAGAAGAGAAGACAGAAAAAATAAAAAGTGTTAAGGCATTGAAGAGGGTGTTGTGAAATGAAGAAAGGAATAGAAGGTCTAAAAGTTCCTCAGAAAGAACAGTAGAGAAAAGCATTTCAGAATTTGGCCTCACCTTACACCATCAGTGAGATGTGTGTTTTCTGCATGCGAAAGCAGCGTGTCTATCCATTACCATTCAACTGGCTGTAATCATGACAGCTGCAGCTATGCCTCCTGTGTTTTGCACCCTAGTACTCAGGTGTTATTGGTGGCTTCTAAAGAAATACCCATAGCTGAAGTTTCCAGTCTTGCTGACACCAGAGTGATGGTCTTCAAAACAGTGACAGTGGCTCAAAAACATCTTGCTTAGCAACTTGGTTTTGTGGCTTGTTATCCTGCATTCTCACTTATTTTTGTAAAGAAAATTTATACCTCAGTCCTTGCTGTACTAAGACAGAGATTCGGTCTTCTCAGTTAGTCACCTGGATGACATTATTTTCAGAGAACAGATGGATTATTATTTGGGAGTACTCTTGCAATCTGTGGTGATTGCTTCCTCAAAAATTCTGATGGCTTCTGCCTCTCTAATAGCAGATCTTGTGTGTGATTAATTTGGGACTGGGTCAAAGCCATAAACATATGGAATGTATGAGTGGCAAAAGATGTAATTGAAACAGGATAAAGAACGTCAAGGTAGCAATGCAATTTCCTAACCATTTGTTATGTAGCAATTAGAATGATGAAAGCATCCTGGAGGGAGGTAGATCTAAGGTTGCTTTGGGGTTGTACCAATTCAGGCATAAATTACAAGTACTAAAATCTGTGTGAATTCAATGAGTATCCTTAGTGTTAAGATTCCACCAAATTCTAATGGATAAAATAAAATGTTATGATAAATATAATACAGCTATGTAACAGAAATGCTAAATATATAATGAAAAAAAGATCTAGCACCATTATTTTTATGTGTTGAAGAATGTCTGTTTCTGTCAGGAAGCAAGAGAGGGAAGGAGATAAAAGAATTGGGCATGGGGACATTCAAAAATACAACAAATACTCTTGTTTCTGTTACAGTGTGAGAGAGGGCATGGCATCTAGGCCATGGTCTGGATGAATGGGTGAAAAACCTGTTGCCAATCCAAGTGCTTTTGGATTGTGCATTTGGAAGAATGCACAGAACTGAGGAGAGGACTGCAGTAGGGTAAAAACCTCAGGCACTAATCAAGCAATAAATGATGCTTTGGGAAGATATTCTTTGTTGTTGTTTTTCTGTGGTTAAATACAATCAAATTGAATGTATGAATTATTATTTGTCTAAAGTTCTCCAAATTATCTGCAATGGTCGTATTTCGCAGCCATCCTAGTTTTTCTTTTAGCTCAATATTTTACCAGTGGGTTGTTAACTCATAATAAAGTGCTATATATTCAGATTCTCAAATTGAGGACAACCTGTTAAAAGAATAAGGTAGAAGAGTGAGTGCAGATAGTGCAGACAGTACAGGGCTGTTTATCCCAATGACTTCTCCACCATTTTGGTGGCTTTTCCTGTCGATCTCACATGTTTTTCTCCTCAGTGGTCTTCCAGCTTTTGGACTTTTTTTGGGTTGGGGTTTTCATTTGGGTTTTTGGCAGGGGGGAGTAAGGAGACAATGTCTTGGGTGGGTGGTTTTGTTTGGGTTTGGTGCTTTTTGTTGGTTTCAGTGGTGGTTGTTTAGCATTTGGCTTTTTGGGGGGTTTGTTTGTTTGTTTGTTTTCTAAGATTACTTTGAATCAACCTCTGCTTCGGATGTCCTTAAGTGTCATGTGAGTATGCCAGTCTTACAAAATTTTACTTTGAGAGAATAGGAATTTTACTGGTGAATTGGTTATATGCATGGTTTAGTGTCATACTGAAGATGCTGTGAATTCCTCCACTGCTGTAATCACAGTAACTACCTTTTGTTTTGGATGTGCATTTGATAAGACAGCCTGTCCTGCAGTATATTTTCCCAGCATCTACATTATCTTAGAAGGTGCCAAGATTTTGACGCTTTTAACAGTTCCCACTAAAATTCTTCTATGAAGCCATCAAATGAGATATGTGGAAAGGCCTTCAGGTTTCAAGGGTTCCTGAAGAAACATCACCACAGAACCCTCCAATGACCTTTCAATTGAAGAAAATAAAAGTTTGTAATGGTGTACTCTGATTGGGATCTGAGACAGACAAAAACCTTCCTGTTGAGTCACAGCATGTGTTGCACACAAATATACAAGTAGAAACAAGAAGCTACCAGGCTTCCCTTTTACTTGGTCAGAAATTGTTGGGGACATAATGTGAGAAACATGCTGCATAAATGAGTTCTTTAAGGAGGAAGCTTAGCTACCTGACAACTCCTGCATTCAGACTGTGCCACCTTTACAGAGAATTTTTGATAAAAAATTAGCAATTTACTTTTGTTCAGAGCTAAACTGAGCACTGCCAGGCTGTGGGGAATCACTGTAGTGCAATGCAGATGGCACCTTCCAGAGCTTGTCAGCTGTGCTTTCCTTGTGTGCTGGCAGCTGTGGCCACACAGATGACAAGAAGCACTCATTTATTTTGCTCCAGAGTAAACTGCTTGCTATGATCATAGGAGAAAGAACTCATCTTAACATTTCTTGCTGGTTATGTTTGTATGCTGTATGAATAATGAATTTTGTTCCTTTTTTTGTAGTATTGAGTATTTATTGGCCACAGCTGTGAGTAACTTTGAAAAGCAAGAAACTTAACTTGCAGGGAAGGTAGTTTTCGTGTACTTATACATTTTAAGAGCTTGATGCTATAGCTCTCTTACAGTAAATTTTTTGTGTGTATGGTTAGAGAGCTCATACTGTGTGAGAGTTGTTCTGACCACAAACTGTAAAGAGTAATCAAATACTGTACTTCTGCCTATTAAGTGCTTTACAGAGGGATAAATTTATAAAAATACTACCCAAAGCCACCTTTCAGATCAGTTTGTGATTAGTTTTGTATGCTTTGTCAAATTTCCTCTGAAGCACAGCATGGGTTAAGCAGTACGCAGAAAAAGCTTTCAGAGTAGTTTAGTTCACTAGAAAGGTAAAGCAGAATCATAAACTGGGAAGTTACTTTTTGGTGTGTAAAGGAAACAAGGCCATTCCACAGTTGTTCCCTGAGAGCATACTTCTAGGCCACTGCTCCTCCAGTGCTGGTAGTTTGTGGTCTGTGCAGAGCTATTCAGTCAATACAATGCTGGCCAGTTACTGTCTGCTAAAGTGCATTGAAGTGCATTAAAGTGCACATTTTTGCTATCCTAAACTCTCCCCTGGTGAAAAATCTTTGTTACAGCAACAATTTGTTGTATTGTCATCGGAAAAGAGGCTGTTATTCCTCAGAGGAAGTAGTTATAATGCTCAAGTGTTCTATCTAATATTGTTTTTTGATATATGATGTCTCTGACTTCTTTTACTTGCTTTCATATTTCATGTATCACGAATGGCAAGCAAAACAGATTTTTTTCCTCCAAGTAAGTCCTTCAAGACTGTTGATATAGAGTTCTGGATTGTGGATGGTTGCTATACCCCAGGTATTCTGTTTCCATCTGGCACATTCTTTTTTTTTCCCCTATGCATGGTAGTAAGTATTTTTGGCCAAATGGTAAGTTTGAACATGCTAAAGTTTACATGGTGGGGATCAGAGTTATTCTCCAGAGAAAAGTTTCTTCAGCCATCAAGTTAGTTCAGTCCTCCAAGTTAAGACCGATGTAGAAATCAACACTGTGGATGATCTATGTCTTTGAATTTTGAAAGCAAAAATGCTGCAACTAGAACTGCAATTATGACCCCACCACCACTTGCAGAGGCCATGCCATGTGACTGTGTGCTGCTGAAGCATTGTATCACTTGCCAAAATTGCAGGCTATGACTACACCATGCTCTTGACCTATAAAACTGTGAAATCATAAATCTTTGGAATCTTCTTCAAAAGACATCTGTCCCAATACCTTGCCTTGTCTCCTTGATATAAGTTTGAAAATGTCCATCCTGGGATCCAGCAGACATCATTGCCAACCAGGCAAGAGAGGTGATTTTCCTGCTTTGCTCTGCACCGGGGCATCCGCACCTCAAGTGCTTTTTGGGTGTCACAATATAAGAAAGACACTGAGCTCTTAGAGAGTGTCCAAAGGAGGGCACAAGGATGGTGAAGAACCTTGAGATAAAGCCATATAAGGCATGGCTGACGTCACTTGGTCTGTTCAGCCTGGAGGAGAGACTGGAGGAGACCTCATTACAGTTAAAGCTTCCTCATGAGGGGAAGAGAAGGGGCAGGCACTGATCACCTCTCTGGAGTGACCTGTGACAGGACCCAAGGAAATGGCCTGAACTTATGTCAGGGGAGATTTAGGTTGGATGTCAGAAAAAGGTTCTTCACACAGAGGGTGATTGGGTACTGGAACAGGGTCTCCAGGGAAGTGGTCACAGCATCAAGCCTGACAAGAGTTCAAGAAGTGTTTAGACAGTACTTGCAGAGTCATGCTGTGACTCTTGGAGATGTCATGTGCAGGGCCAGGAGCTGGATGAGTCCCTTCTTATTCACATGATTTTTGATAATCAGCTGTAGTTGCTGCCATTCTGTGTATTGACATATTGAGTGCTTTGATCCAAACCATGGAAAGTAGACTTCTGCCATTATTTCATACACTCAGCTTTTCTGATAATTGTGCAGAGCTGTGTTTTAAAGTTAAGGATTGAGTCTTACAGCTGCTGGAGGTCCATTTCAGGACAGGATTACAGATTTATAGTATAAATAATTGGAAGATATTCACAATTAAATTGTCATTTTTGAGTTCTTTGCAGTTAATTTGAGGGGCTGCACTGAATCCCGCATGATTTTGGGTGATATTTTTTTCTTAGCAACATAGAGTTAAGGAAGGGTAATTATTTTGTGACTGAAAATCATCATGTTCATGTTCAGATTTATCAGTGTCTGTTAAGAAGGGTGCAGTGCACCAACTAAGGATATCACAGCCTTTGCTTTGGAAAAATGTCTCTGATATAATGAATTTATAATTAGGACAGTTGCTGAAGGCACTGTGTCACTAATAGTATGTCTGCTGTCCATCCTGCCACATTACCATGAGCTTTGGTAGGAGAAGCCAGACTAAGGCTAATGGGTCTGAATGGGTGTCAGCTGAACATCTTGTTTTCAGTGAGTTTGCTTGTAGGAGGTTCTGTTTTCACCCAGGAGTGTTAGCTGTTTCTCTCTGCCAGGACAGCATTTGTAACTGGAGTCTGCCATTGTATCCCAGTTATTTTGCATGCTTTGCTTGGACAAGAAAAACAGTGGCTTTATTTTAAATGTCACTGAGATGGAACGTATGATTTAGACATTTTTTCTTAAAGCAGAACACATATGTGGTTTCCTAAAGTGAAGATTTGGACCAAAAATAAAACTTGAGTTTTACCAGGGCATGCAGACTAGGGTTCCTGAAGTTCTAGGGCATATAAACTACTGTACAAGGCCTAGCAGACAGGCCTTGTACAGAAAGACCCTGAAATTAAATCTCAGGTCACATTTTTCTTTTCCCTATAGCTCATATGACTAGCACTTTTTCAACAGAATTGAGTGGACTTGGTTTTAGGCTTTCACATGGAAATATTGTGTCATGATCTGATGGTGTTGGAGAGGGCAAGAAATAATATTTTAATTCTCTCAGAGTTTACTCAGTTGTGACAATGCTTTTAAAAGCCAGAATGTAGATTTAGGATTTAAGCTGTACAGAACTGAGATATTTTTTAAGTTCAACCACAGTTTGATAAGGACATTTTATTGTTTTGTAAAGAAGAGTTTTCAGAGTGTAAAAGTAAAATTGTAGCTGTTTTCTGAATTCATTATCACAGCTCCCACTGAATGCAGCTTAGTCATCATTTCATCTTCTGGAATGGCTTGGAATCAGAAATTAAGCAAGCTGCAGGAAACAAATATATAATTTAATTCCAGGCTATTAAAATACTCTTACTCCTTTCACCTGATCTTAGTATATTGATTTTAAAGGAATGAAGGATAACTGTTCTCTGTTGCAGCAGATGTTGCAATGTGCATACCACAAAAGCCTAACATTCACTGTTGTCAGGAAGTCTCTGTCCACAGAGACCAGGAGATTTTGGCAGAAGCAGGGTTAGCAAGCTGGTTGTATTGGTCCTCATACCGCAGTTAGTAAACTGACCCACCCAGTCCAACAGTATGGTCACCTGTGTACAAGAGCAGTGATTGTAACCGCAGCTGGTGAAACAAGCCATGTGCAGCTGTAAAGGCTTTGCTTTATTGGTGGTGGAAGGACACAGCAGGAAACAGGGGCTTGATAACTGAAAGCAGAGGCCGGTTGTGTACTTTGAGAATGTGGTTTAGTGATTCAGGATTAGTGGCACAGGATTCACTGTGCTTGCACCTGTGCTACCAGCAGCTCAGACCAGTAAAAAAGCCTGTGAACCAGAGAGAGAACTGGAAAAACCTGTGTGTGTTAAAAACCCCAGCATTAAAAGGGAATGTCAGAACTGTGCGCTTCACTGTGATCAGTCAGTGTGTCAGTAGCTGCGTGAGCTAAAGGGAGTTCCTAATCTGCTTTAAAGTTTGGGAGGTCTGAAATTGTCATGACAAACCCTGTAATTCACTTAAGTGTCCATGGCTTAATAACCACTCCCATGGAGTTTTAGTCTATCTGCCTCACCCTCTGCCTTCCATGCACCTTTTCTTAGGTTGTCCTTTTCTCTGTTCTATGTGACCAGATGGGATCAAATAAGTCAATTGGGATGAAAAATGATTGTTTTTTTAAATTATTACAGTTTATGTGGGAGTCTCATACAGCTTCCTACAAGGGGATGTACAAATGCCTGGGCCAGGTATCAGAAGAGAGATGTCAAGAAGGTAGGAAATGAAATGAGAGAAGAGAAAGCAGGACTGAGTTTTCTGAAAAATAATGTAGCCATACACACACCTCTACATGACTATCAGTCTATAATGAGTCAAAACCTCATATTCCTGGATAACAGATGTATGGGTAAGACTGTTTTATTATTTCCAGATGTTGGTATACCTGATTTTAGGTCAAGTTTCTTTCTCTGTCTGTGCACAAACTGGAGGACAGCATTGGTCACTGTGGTGCTGATGCTGTGGATGAAGCTTACGAGGTCTAGTTGTCCTGAGATCAACTCCACATCTGTGGTTACGATTCTCAGGCATGGCTCTGCCAGCAAGGGAATTCACCCTGGTGCATTACACAAGTTGTGGAATAGTCCCTCAGGAAAAGATGTTGATGACTGTCCCAGAAATACCTTGCTCTGAACAAAAGAGAGAAACTGAATCATTGGGAGGAATTGCCTCTCTGATCTGCCCATACCAGGACAGTCATTTAGTTCAGAGGGACAATCAGAACACTGTCCCAGTATACTGTTAAGCCAAATACCATGAGTGATAACCTTATTCTTTATGCCTTTATGTATGTTAGAACCTGCCATAAAAGATTAGAAACCAGTTTCTATCACTTTTGCTACAAGTATAAGCCAGGAGCAGTTCTGCTGGCATTACCGTAACAGTAAAATGCAAAGTACCTTTTATTAAGAGACAAATTTAGTTTCATGTGGAATGATGGTAGGTGCTGCTGTACCACAGGTTTCAAGGAGTTGTAATTCAGTCTGACCCATGCCACACTGTTCACAGTGTTTCAGCTCTGAAGAAAGAATCCCAAGACCAACTGAGATCGTGAAACTGGAAGCATTTTTAATTCTTGTAAGGTGAAAACTGTCATAGAAGTGAATGTGATGACTGGTAAGGCAAGTTATATTCTCAGTTCTTTAAAAATTTTGTTTATCAGTTGTTCTTGAAGCTATCTGATGAGTTTTCATTTTGCTAATATTATGCAATTTTGAAGCAATAGCTTTGATTTTTTAAGTTCCCCCATACAAAGTTCTAAATGCCAGTATGTGATTTGGGATTAAAAGAAAAACCTTTTGTCATGGTTTTTGACTCAAACACAGTACAGGAATTGTTGGAAGTCTAAAGCTGGTTGAGTTCCTGCAATGGATTAGTGATTCAGTCCTAAGCAAAGGAGTGGCCATCCTGCCATTAACATCTGTAACTTTATTGCCTAAGCAGAAGAGATGCTCTTAGAGTCTGACTTTGCCTAGAGTTCTCCCATTAGCGTCGGTCTCTGAAGGATCCAAACCTGAAATGTCCCTGTTTGATCTCTACTGAAAATAAGGTGAGCTTTTTCCTTTGTCTCCTGTGAGTAAAGGGAAAGCTTCTTTATTCCAAGGAAGTAGTGGTGATGTTGTCTGTAAATCTTTAGAAAACTTATTTCTGAATTTTAGAAATTCTTATTTCCTTGTTCATTTCTATTTGTTCATTTCTAGCTTTTTTTATTTGTTCATTTCTAGCTTTTGAGTAAAGACAATGGTTAATTAGGTAGCAAATGCCATCAAGAACCAGAATGCAAAAAAAATGTTTCATAAGGTTGAATCGCTGCAGTATTTTTGTGAAGGTCAGGTCTGAGACTTTTCTATTTTGCATTCTCGAATGTGAAAATATTTCGCATTCTCAAATGTGAAAATATTTTGCATTCTTGAATGTGAACATGAAAAAGCCAGTCTATCCATCCTCTGGCATTGCACAGACATCAGTCACATTTCCAAACAGAGAATAAAAAAGTAACGTCTTAGCAGAGCTGTATCTCTTAAGTGAAGTTAAGTAGTGAGATACAAGCCAGCTTTGTATTTTTGTATGTTGTAAAGTTACTGAAAGATGTAGGAGGAAGAGCCTTGGCTTTTATTGCAGGATACTGAACAGAAGATTCTCTAGACACAAAATGTATGGGTTGCTTGTTCTATTCTGCCCTGGTGAGTTAAGGGACAGTTCCATATGGCTGCACTGTAGAGTAGTCTTTTAGATGTTTTCGAGGTGAATTTGACCAGAATGTGTATATGCTTCCACAGAGACCTTCAACATCAACATGAGAGTTGAGATAATGAGTTGTTTGCTGAATGTTTTGGTTGAATTTTCTCTGAATCAACTGATTTTGTGCAGATTTCCTGAATATATGGAGAGGAGTGGGAAACATTATTTAATGTGATTAATTATGTTTGTGTACTTAGTAGGAAACAGCTTACAAAATACAGTGTGATCTGTTTTTCTTGAAGGAGCTTCAATTGCAGTGAGTACTGTGCTTCAAAATTTCTTTTTTGAAGATGAGTTTTATTTGGTGCTCCGTTTGTTGTTTTAAATGCAATTCCTTGCATGTTCTGGTGAATATTTGCAGTGATGAAGGGAGACAAAGGTACCAGGTATGTGGGAACTGACTGTGGTCAGAACATGGATTTTAGGCTCCAGTCAGTGGCTTGAAGCCTATGGGAGCTTAGTGTTCTCTCAGTCTGGCCTGGGAAATCATAAGGAGGAGCCCAAAACAATTTTTGTAGATCTCTTCCTCCTGACACCTGGTGTTTTTCTAACTTGTTACTTATTTGTAAGAAAACAGTTGAGAGGTGTTTCTAAATGACCAATCATATTGATTGTACCATATGTACTCATGTATGAAAGAGTCTGTCTTTCAATAAGCTATAAGCCCTCCGAAGAACAGGAGTTCTATGTCTCGTTATTGCAGCTGTCCCAAATCATAATGATACCAGGTGTATTAGTGGGGAAGAAAGTAGTTGCCTGAGTGGTAAAATTCTAGACTTAAACTGCTTATTATTGCAAACTGGGACTTTGGCAAACTGGGACATTGGTTCCATTCTATCTCCAAATGTGTCAGTCACAGGCTCAGTCTATGCTGCACTGCTCAGCTATATTTTTAAGGGCTTTTTAATAGACAGAAGCCTGCCACAGAGTATTCCAGGGACCAAGAAGTTTTGGGACTTAGCAGCAAAACACAAATTGTAGGGCAAAGTTTACTGTTTAAAACTATCTTCATTTCCTGCCAATGACACTTAACTGTTTCAAGGCCTCTTCTGTTTAAAGTCTTCTTTTCCTGACCTTTGTCAGGGAAAGCATTTCTGGACTGGAATATTATTCAAGGGGCATGTTAGATATGACAGTAATCTCCTTGGAGTTCATTCCAAAACATCTTGGATTTTGCAGATATGGAAAAAATGGTTGTTTATAAGGTCATGATTGGAATATCCCTCCATCATGCCATCAGGTTAAAAAAAGTTAAAAGCAAGCCCTTCTCTGCTGATTCTGTATGACTGCTGCTTACCAGCAAATTACTTTCCATGCCAGTCTTTCACATATTTGGAAGAGGATTTTTTTATGGCACTTACATCCTATTGTGTGGACACGGGGTCTAGCATACCAGAGTTCTCTTTGCTAAGGTACGTGTTGCTTTCTCGTGGTTATTGGGAGGAAAGCAATACCTTCTTCTCTTCCTTTTTGCCCCTCAGCAAAGCCTCAGGCAACTGTCTTCAGAAGAATTTAGTGCTAGGCACACACTGCCTAGTAAAATTTTCATGGACATGATTTCTGTTAAGGGAAACAGTGGAACACAGATAATCCCATAAGAATTGGCCACTGATAGGGGAGGATTTTTGTATTGCTGTGCAGGTCTAACACATATTGTGTTATTTAATTTAAATAATTCGCAGAATGAAATGTTTGTTCTTGATATTTATTCATAAAATCTTCAGTACTAAAACAAAAGTCTAATTGAAATAGCACCTATCTATCCTGTCACTCCTAAGTGTATACATTTAGTGAGAATATACTTTTTCAGGTATATATGAGAGCAAACAAAGCTGTAATGCTGTGATTTATTTGTTCAGTCAGGCTCACTGTTGAAAGCATTCCATTGCCAGCTTAGGTTAGATGGAACAACACAAAGTCTGTACTCTTGCATTTGTAAGAACAATGCCAAGTATTACCCTGTAAACAAGATGAATAGAGCTATAAAAAAGTGGCAGCTTCACAATTGCTAATAGTTTTATGCAATCCAATAGAAATCTAAGACCACTACTGAATTTATGAAGGTGGGTCAATAAAAGTAACATGTGGGAAACAGGAATTATTTCTCTGCAGAACTATAGTTATCCTTCCTACTAGGTTTCTTATGTGGTTTGCAAAAGCAAACACTTCAATAATTTAAAATAGAGAACAAATATGGATAAGTTTTGCTTGATGATTTCTTTTTCCCACAGAGATGAGCACTAAAGCTATGGCAAATTCTTAGAGGCTCCACTGGTAGCTGTAGGAGCAGTTAGATGAAGATTCTAAATTGTCACATACAATTTTTTTCTACTGAACTTATATGCGTATTTTGAATATTATGCAGTGATTGTAAAAATGTAGCAAAGTGAAAAAGTTAGTTTTAAAATTTGAAGATCATACAAGATTTATTGGATTCCTGTCTTTATAACTTAAGATCCTCTATTTGCATAGATATTTAAAAAGAACAGAGAAATTAATTCCTTAATACATTGAAAAATGAGACACTTCTAAAAATAATTAAATCTTCAACTTAGGGGTTAGGCAGTTTTTAAGGCTAGCTGGTTATATATAATTTTTCATCATATAATTGCTAGAAAATTACAGTAGAACAGTAGCAAACTGACAGGACAGACTTGAGCTTGCCATTCATGTGTATTGTTTCTATATCCTTAGGGAAATGAAGCCTTTCAGGGAGGCTTTCAAGAGGAAGAGCTAATAAATTGCTCTGAAGTTGATACAAGCTTCTCTGTGAAAAAGAGCAGGGCCTGGAAAGCCTGTGATAGAGAGCAGATTTTTTCACATACCTGTGTTAATTCTCAGACGTGCTTTCCTGCCAACTGCTGCAGTGCAGAAGATTAGCAGACATGTCCATAGCACTCAAGCAAGTCTTTAATAAAGATAAGACTTTCCGCCCAAAACGCAAATTTGAACCTGGAACCCAGAGGTTTGAACTTCACAAACGAGCGCAAGCATCTCTCAACTCAGGCGTGGACTTGAAAGCAGCTGTGCAGTTGCCCAGTGGAGAAGACCAGAATGACTGGGTGGCTGTTCATGTTGTTGACTTCTTCAATAGGATCAATCTCATTTATGGAACTATCTGTGAGTTCTGCACAGAGAGGACCTGCCCAGTGATGTCTGGAGGCCCCAAGTATGAGTATCGATGGCAGGATGACTTGAAGTACAAGAAACCCACAGCATTGCCAGCACCTCAATATATGAATCTTCTCATGGACTGGATCGAGGTGCAAATCAACAATGAGGATATATTTCCTACAAGTGTAGGTAAGTGTGAAGAAGTCCTAAAAGCATAAACTGCCTTTCATTCTTGTATTAAGCATGTTCTCTTCCGACATAATTAGGAAAAAAGCTGTTGAAGAGCAGGCAGGGAGGAGGAGGGGTCAGAAATAGTATGCAGTGTATGAAATGTTAACTGTGGTTGCTAGGTATGGTACTGTTTGTTAGCCTTAAATGTCCCTGATGAGCCTCTCAGGCTAATCACTGAGGGTGATCAGCATTGCACGAATACCTTTTTGAAAGCTAATCAAATTTGTATGGCTTTGCACTTTGTCCAGCTATTTAGACAGATACATACAGAATGGATGGAAAGCAAAACTAGTTGGAGTCATCTCCTAGTGTGTGCATCTATGTACAAGACAGTGGAGAGTCAGGAATGCAGTTAACTTAGTCCACCCTCTCTTGATTTCTCATCCAAAATTCACAAGTTTTGAAGTGGATTATTCTTCAAAGTAATGTTTTCAGTACTACATATAACTAATAAGCATTGCTATTACATAAGCAGACAGCCCAGATGAGAGAGCTGTCAACAGCTTCACAAATTTGCTTTTATAATATTCTCTCTGAAGAGTAGCACAACTAGGTTGAAGTATCCTTGCTGAAAGTGGAATAGTGCATTGTGCAGTGCAGACAGCATAAATATTTATCTGTGGCTGCGTGCAACAACAACAAAAATGTTATACTTGAGAAATGTTATGTACTTGCATGATTCTTAGCAGTTTTAATTATTGGGTCCTGATTTACTGCTTTCAAATGGAAAAGCTGAGAGCTTGCCATAAGAAATGTAAGTTGTTGTATATTAGTTGGACCAAAAGAGTAACAAACAAGAAGAATGTCATACATTTTGATTAGTCCAGCCCAATATTTTGGAGTTTATATGCAACTAGGGTCTGCGACTAATTGGTAGATGATGCATCAAGAGGCTGTGTCTATCAGTGTTTCCAGACCCTTCAAATACCTTACTGTTGGACTTGATGGCTATTTATCTGGACAAACCTGGGTTTCGTTTCATAGTTCCTATTACTTTTTTCTTCTACTCTAATAGGTAGGAGGGGTGCATTAACTACATTTTTAATCTGGACTTTGACAACATGGCAAGAAGAAGGAAGATATCAGAGGAACCAGTATCATATATTTTGCATAGTGAAAAATGGGTTTGATTTCTCAAGCACTGGTTGCTTTTTGTTTCTTCAGGGTAAATGATTTTTGGATTTGAAGATTGGTTGAAGGTGCAGAGAAATATGTGATTTTACTTCCACTGGTATTTCTGCAGGCTTTTGTTATACCACTTTGCTATCTTGGAGTATTCCAATATTGTTCTGTTTTCTTGTGGTTTGCATATGTAGAAAGTGTTGTCTGTCAGCAGATGTGGAGAGCAGGTAACACACTGGTGTGCTGATGGGTTTTACTGAACCAATTAATAATCTCTAACACGCAAACATTCAGCCCTAGATGCCCCCCAATTATATTCATAATTAGATACAAAGGTACATAGAAACTTTTATCCTGGTGGTTTACCTATTGTAAGCTAAGAATGAAATCAGTAAATAAGTTCAGTCTACTTCTCTCCCAGAAGATTTAATTAAATCAAATATGAAGAAACTGAAGAAGAGAAAAGACATCTGGTCTCTTAAATGGTGCTGGACTCTGATAAAAGTCAAAACAGGAAAGCTCAATGTTCGCAGAAATCTTTGTCTCACTCTGAATTGACCCAAAGGAAAAGGACAAGTCTGCTTGTATCGGGCTGTGCCATATTCATATTATAGACTGAAATGATTGGACAGTCCTATAAAAAGATTCTAAAGATGCCTTTAGAGCATTATTAGAACAGAACTTGTACCCCTATTCCTTTGTCACCTCCTCTTCAGCCTTTGTTGCAGATGCTGTGCAGGCCCACTGCATACTTCTCATTCAATATCTTTTTGATTTACCACTTTTCATATGAAACTGTTGATAAAATTGCTTGGGAGGCTTTAGATCTTTCAATTCAAGAACAGACATATGCTGTGTTGAATTTGGAGTTCTGGGTATCTCTTACGTGAGCAAGTCCCTACTTAGGGACTCAAAGCAGTCAGAGGGAAGTCTGGATCTGTTCCTGGGGTAAGTTGCCTTTCAATAGAATCTTTTTGATTTTCACATCAGTCCCATATTTGGATGTGATACCACCTGTCAATCTACCTGAGTACTGCTTATAAAGCTGTTGAATGAAAAGCAGTCACTGAGCATGTGTATTCATTACCTGTTCTGCATTTCACAAGTGATCAGAGAGGGAACCTTTGTTGCTGTGTTAGGTACTGTTTGTTTCTACCTGTTCTGCAGCAGTCTTTGGTTAGAGGCACCATAGGCATAGTACTAATTAAAATCTCTATTTTCATTCATATAAAATAATGGCAATGAATATAACAATTGTTCATTCTTCAAAACAGCTGAAATAAATTTTGAAAGATGATATATTCAGAAAACAAAAGAGACTTATGTATGACCTTACTAGCAGGACAATGTCTTTAAAGTATTGAGTAGCTGTAAATTACAGATTGTGTCATTGCCTTGAATCTTTCTAGTCTAAAGATAATTGTTCTGGGGAAAAAAAAATGTGTCCAGTGGATGGTATTTGGGCTGACTTTTCCATTAGCAAATATGTTTGATAAGGAGATCTACTAGAGTTGGATTAGTAGGAGCTTTTTACAGAAACCCTGAACACACTTTTCTCAGCTAAATCCTATTAAACTTTTCCTATTTCATTTGGCATATCTCATGCAAAGTGTCTGAAGAGGGATTTCAAGAGCTGTGAATAACTGTAGCTTTCACTGAGGAGCTAGTTTCAAGGAAAATGAGTTCAGAGTAGGGATAACCAGGTTTGGTGGGATTTTCATTTTGTGGTGGTGGTGATGTTGCTCTGTGGTTTAAAAAAATAAAACATGAATGCAGTTGAGTTATAAATGTTATATTTAACCTTGTCAGCATTTATACTGGTTCAATGGCCTCTGGCCTCTTACCAGTCAATCTATGGTCTGGTATTTCCTCTCTGCTTTCCCCTGTCCTTCTGGTTTATTCATTTTCTGGTAAAGAGACTCTTCCATCAACCACTCTCCCACTTATAGGGAGCTGGTTCTATGGACACAGAAAAACTGTCCAAGAATTATGTGCAGGTGGTAAAAGCAGGTGCTGGCTATCAAGACCACTTCTTTGTACAGCAAAACTTCAAGGACTGTTTTTGTAGAGGATTTCAGACATTATGATGTTCTTGTTATTTTTTCCATTATTATAAATTATTATAAATGTATCTATTTAAGCGGGTTTATGGCATATAAGAGGCTGACAGGTCTAGAAACAAGCTCTGTAAGTAACCACATAGAGATCTGTCTCAGTCCTCAGTGAGTGAGAATGCAGTAGTAGAACAGAGGACAGTCTGTATGCCTGCTCAGCCACTACAGTAAAGTTATCCATCCTCAACATGAATCTTTGTAATCTGCTTGTGGTTTATTTTGCTTTAGAGTAAATTCTTTGGTGAATACTATTTGCTCTTTAGGGCATCTAGTATTCTCATTGTTTAACACTTTTCAAGGAATATATTTCTCAGCTTTTGGTAAAGTCTGAAGAAATAATTTGCAGAGGAAAGCAGTAGATCCTTGGAACAGATGCAGTTTTTGTTGAATTGTAATCATTGTAATCATCAGCTTTCACCATATAGGTTTTGGCAATGTCAGAAAAGGAGCTAATAAAGAAAACAGCTCTTTTCTTCTGTACTCCCTTTAAATCCTGATTTCCAAACATGATAAATTCATTTGCTTTAAGTTCTTTCCTGTACTTATTGAAGCCTTAAAATTAGAGTAATTATTCTTGTTTGGATTTTCAGTGAATGGAATGCTGTTTTCTGTTGTAACAGAAAAAAACTGGAAAAGATACATAGACCACAGGGCATTATGTCACTTATTCTGAACTCCAGCATAACACAGGTCAAAGAACATGACCACATGATTTCTTCATCGGGTCCACAGATTGAGATGACAAGATGGTCAAACAAACAAAAAAAAATATTGCTGGAATTTACAGAAAAATGAGTTCTTTTCTGGCTTGACATAATGAATTTTTTTTTCCCAACGCAGAAAACAAAGCACTTGAGAGAGAACAATGCTATCAGGTTGTCCCATCACCATCCTTCAGGGTTTTCAAGACCAGACTTCCTAAAATCTGTGCTATCCTTAATTATTGTGTGATTCTTTATTCTAATTTCAGCACTGCCTGGCTGCCTAAGGAAATAAAAGAGCTAAATTGATTAAAACCTGATTAAGCAGTTTAAGAAACCACATTTTGACATTTACGGGAAGTACAAAATCCTTCTAAGCTATGAGAGTTTTTGTATAAGAGGATTAAAAAAGTTATTAATGTAATCAAATAACCTAGTTATGGCTGATAAAAAATAATATTCCAAACGTATTTAAAGCCTAAGACTTCAGCTGAAAAATTAATGTATCTTTATCAATACTTTGGCTGTTCCATATTTGACTAGTAAATTTTGGTAGCTAGCAGGTTCAGTTCTTTGCATCAAGTGTGTGTGTGATGCAGCTTCCAAAGAAAGGAGCCCAGAATGTCACCAGAATGCACCTTTAAAAGCAGACCAAGATTCTGGAAGGCCATAGTGGACATGATTCAAAATTTTCTATGGTTTCCTACTGATATTGTAGTAGGATTTTTCTGAATCTCTATCCAGTTATAATAGTTACAGCTTGAGGCACTTTTTTGAAGCAGCAGGAGAGCAAATGACTGGTGGATGTGAATAGGCTGTGCTCAACTACTTTTACTGAGCAAAGGTCTCTTCACAATACAGCCTGTAGAAATGTGGGGAGCATGTTTGACATCACTGACCTTTTCTTACACTTATGTCTCTCTTATTCCTGTTCTGAAGTATGAGGAAGTGTCCATAGTGTGGCCAAAGTGTTGTTTGCTGGAATTTCCTGCATATACTTTTTCTTCATTTTTTGGCAGCTGTTGCAGTTGCGTTATCTAGGAACTGCCATTGTTTCATGCACATCCACCCCACAATAAAAAAAATTCAATCTCTATAGCTGGTATATTTCCTTTATTTAAGATAAAACTTTGCCAAGGACCAAAGGGAAGGGTCAGATTGCTGGCTGTTAACTGGTAATTCAGTCACCTAGTGCTGGATGCATATAACTGTAATCTACCACCTGAAGACTAATGTAAAATCCAAGATCTGCTTGATCTTTGCACTTGTTGGTGAATTCTTCACACTGTTGGTGAATTTGGTCTATAGAAGAGTTTTATTTTGTAAAGCTTATCTGCTTGCACCTGTTGCTGGCCTTTCTTGATCACTCCTTCAACATGGATGTACCTGCCAAGAGGTTTGAATTAATCTTTGTGTCAATGAAATAAAGAAAATTCTGCAAGACACAGACTGTTCTATGGCTACAGCTTTTCTCCAGTCATTAAACTTTATGAATTCTGTGTTTAGATGTATGTTACAGCAGCAGCAGCACAGCTATCCTCCTAAAGAGTTTGGTGTCTTGAAATATATGTGCTTGGAAAATATCAGGTAGATATTTTACTACTAGATTACATGGCTGAGCTTCTTCCTCCTCACACCTTTTTCCTGTGCCTATGGTTCAGGATCGGTAATTCTAGGTAACCTAAGCTGGCAGACGAACTAGCCCACAAACGTAAAATGCTTCAATCAAAAGATTGATAAAAATTGCATTAAGTCCATCTGGATGGTGAGTTATGCAGTTTAGAAGATAGCTATGTGGTCTTCTTGGCATTGCATTACTTTCTTGCTGACTGATTGTATATTGGAGGAATTTAATGATATCTAAATTTAATGATATCTAAAATGCCTTGATTAGTTTAAGTCTTATACAAGAATAGGGACTGAAACTTGGGAGTAGTCTAGACAGTCCTCAAGCTGTATCACTGTTATCCTTCCCATGTGCCTCCCTCAGTGTACCCCCTTGGTCTGTTGCTACATGTACCATTTGAGGTACATAAAGGTTCACTTCCAGCTCAGACATATGAATTAACTCATTCTGTAGTTCTGATGATAGAAGAAAATATGTGCAGTAGAAAGTAAGTGCAAATCTATCAGTGTATTCTCTGCTTTTCCATGAGAAGGATTTGGTACTGCCGGTATGAAGGAACACTATCTCACCTGGAAAATGTGTACTGGGAGTCTGATGCCTTGTGTGATGTGTTTTCAGTATTATGGTAGTCATTAAGGGCTAAAAAGTACTTTCACTAACAAACTAAGAAGCAGTTCTCAGTCTTTCTTCTTCCATTCTCCATTTTTCAAACTTGAGGGGAAAAAAAAAAAAAGAAATCAACTTAAATAGTGGCATGAATGGTAGTGGAGGGAAAACTTGAGAGGAGAGGGATGTGTTAACTGACTGCAAAGGTTTCAGGCTCTCTGCTCAGACTGAGGCTGGTTTTGGAGGAAGAAAGAAGTACAGAACGCCTGCAAGAAGTGGTGTCCCATGTGGGAACTGGGTGGTCTGTCCAATATCTCCCCCATTCTTGAGGAATTCAGCTTTCCAGCACATTGTCAGTACATATGTTGTGGGACATTACTTAAATTCGTCTCTCAGAGAATCAGCAACACCACAACCACAGCTTCTACCCTAACTGAACTTGTGACCTCTTCTCTTTACTCACCTTCACAGCACAGCCAATGTCTACAATATTTTAATAGGCATGCTGGAGTTGAGCATGGGAAATGTGATACCTTGAACATGCTTTACCTTGGAAAGTGGGTTTTTGTGAACTGAATACTCTGCATTCTGCAGTGGTGTGTGACTTCCTTGCTCTGATGAAAATGAAGAATAGCTTCTTATGTGAAACCTTATAAAAAAGACTTTGTGTCACAGGCTGCAAGGCAGAAAGTGTGTAGGAGAAGAATTTTTACATCATAATTATATTGCTGGTTCATATTTTGGAACATGACCAAAATAAGATTCACAGGAATCAATTTTCTTAGTGACTACTTTTTCCTTTTTTTTTTTTTTTGCCAAACTGAAGTTGTTGTTTAAGTTCAGAAATATGGTAGAAAATTTATGATAGTCCCTACTTTGAGAAATGTATTTTCATCCTTAAGGTCAATCTTCTGAGGACAGCACTGTTACTTTGGGGCATGTTTTATGCACAGTCTGGACCAGGGAATAAATGTATGATAGAACATCATCAGCTGCACCAGATATATAGTACCAATCACCAGAATGAAGTGTGGTCATAGAGGCATGAAAATAAAATAATATAGTCCTAATTTGTTTAAACTACAATCTCAATTTGACTTCACTGTTGAGTGGCTGGTGTGCCACTTAGTGTAGCTCTTAGGGAACCTTTGGAAGGCCTAAATCCAGGAGAACAGCTTTGTTTCAGCCAGAAACATCAATACTATCTTTAAGTTTCTCCATCCTCTTTCAAATAGAATTTTGGCCTTCTAAATTAATGTTAAGTAAACAGAGCAAAATCAGAAACTTTAGGAGGGAGAAAACTTATTAGTTGTTTTTGAATGAGGTTCTCATGTCTTTTATAGGTATTTTTTTAAGAAAGTAAAATATGTATGTATGTAGAAAATACATGGATAAAAAAACATTGTGTGGCTAAAAGCCATGTGTGAGTCCTTGTATCAAAAACAGCATGGCTGGCAGGACCAGGGCTGTGATCTGCTCCCTGCATTTGGCACTGGTGATGCCCAAATTTAATCCTGTACATAGTTCTGGGCCCCTCCCTACAGGAACGTCTTGAGGTGCTGGAGGAGTTTCAGAGAAGAGAAACAAGGCTGGTGAAAGGTCTGGAGCACAGGTCTTATGTGGAGTGGCTGAGGAAGCCAAGAGTGTTTAGTCTGGAGAAGAGGAGTCAGAGAGGGGCATTGCTCTCTACAGCCACCTGATGGGAGGTTGTAGCCAGGTGAAGGTCAGCCTCTGCTCCCAGGCAGTCAGTAACTGGACAAGAGGAAATAGCCCCATGTTGTGATAGAAGGAGTTTTGATTGAATATTGGGAAAAATTTCTCCATGGAAATAATTTTTAAGCACTGGAACAGGCTGCCCAGAAAAGTGGTTGGGTTATGAGATATTTAAAAGACATTTAGATTTCATGTAGAAGACACTTAAGCACATATGTTAGTGATGGACTTCATACTGTTATGTTTACGATTCAGCTTAATCTTAAGGGTCTTTTCAAAGCTAAAGAATTTCATGATTCTTATATCTTTAAACACAAAGCCAAGAATTATATACTCAGATAACCTCAGAAGCATTTCTAAGTACAGTGCTCATTCTGATAATGCCACAGAGAAGACCAACAAACTTTAAAAATATGATTATTTATAGGTGTGATTAAGTCACTTGTATGTTTACGATTAAAAGACAGCTGTATTAGTACCTTTTTGTGCCTAGTTCTGCAGAAGTTCTCTGCCTTGAGGACCTTTACATGCTCATTAAAAAAAAAAAAAAAAAAAAAAAAAAAAGTCAGCAAGAGATTACAGGAAGAAAATTATTTCCAGAGAAAAGCTGTTCAGTATGGCTATTCAGTATGGCTAGGATAGATTTTTCTGCATCATATTAGTTTGGTCAGTGTTTTCAGCTGAACACTCACTGGCAGCACACATGACTTGAGTATTCTTTGTTTATATGACTGCATCTTATGTATTTCTTTTCTTCATGAATGTGTTTGCATGTGTTAAGGCCATACCAAAAAAGTGAAAGGTAGGGATGATGGGGGTCATTCTGAAGAGAGTTTATTTCAGAGACTCTGAGTGGCTTCCCAATATCTCTGTGGTTGTTTTATTTGCTATTTTTGTGGTACGTGGGCCACTGTAGTCCCTCATGCCGAGGATTTTCAATAGTCTGTTCCTTATCTACTCAGTACTTCAAGGTAAACAACTTGAAATCTTGACTATGATGTGATCTTGAAAAAGATAGCTACATTTCTGCTAGTATATTGATTACTAAGGCCTGGGATCTTAACAGATAACTTCAAAGTAGGAAGGACACCAGTGTCCTTTTTGTTTTTGAAAAATGTGTTTGCAACACTGAATATGAATATATAAGGTTGTTTAGGAGGCAGATGAGAAGAAAAAAGATGTCAATCTTGCACCATTGTCAGTCTTTGAACTGTTAAGGACAAATTTAATTTTGTTAGAAAACTTTTCTACAGTACACACAAACCTCCTGCTTATTCACTGTCCCTTTGTCAAGGGATCCAAGGCTTGCCGTGTATGCTCCGCAAAACTGTGATAGAGTAATTCAGCCATTCATTAAAATAGAGCAGACTTTAAGTTTATGTGCTACATTCAGGAAAAGCTGATTTACTCTTGAAAGCAGGTTCAAGTCATCATTGGTTCACTACAGGAAGAGAGCTTGCTCATGTCTTTGTCATAGCTGTCAAACTATTAGCACCACACAGGATTCACAGCTGAGGCTGTGTACACAAATACTAGTGACACTGCTGTAAAACATGTTTCTTCATTTAATGTTCCAGCAATGAGCAAGGCATGTTTAAATGGATAATTGTTTTCCTGTCAAAAATGGGGTTTGAGCATAGAATTGTTCGTATTAGCTGATTGTAGTGTAATACTCCCAAGGCATGTTTTCTACAACATCCTAGCTAATGGAAACTTCAAAAAGTAAACAGCAGGAAAGTTTTTGAAATATACACAGATCCACACTGAGTTGTAGAAAATAAAGTAACTGAAAACACTAGAGCAACTCAACAAAAATGGATAGTTGCCAGCTTATGGTCTGTGCTTCGATAGGGCAAATATCTGGTCTGGTTCTAGCATGGAAAACTGTTATGTGCTGGGGGACTGCCTGACTTCAGGAAACCTAACCAAAAAACTCAGAAGCTTTGGTAGGGCATTCATCCCTGTTTCTATGGGTCTATCCAGGAAAGCATAAAATGCTCTCTTACACCTTTTCAATGTCTTGGAAAAGTCAAAGCAGAAGCCTTGGGTTTTCAGAGCTGCAATGCAAACACTTCTATAAATATGACCAACATAAGGCATGTCTGTAGATGATGAGTGTTTGTTGGAGGCGAGTCCTTGAAAACTGTGAGTTGTGTTTTCTCAGTCCATTGGTGCAGGCCTTTCTGTGTGACTTGTTTGCTTGTTCCTTAAACAACCATCCTGTGACTGTTCGTGGGAGGTGTGCAACTTTACAGGGTTATGGTTTTTAAGCACTGTAGAACTTTATCTACAGTCTCCAATCTGCTCATAAGTTACCTCTGTGCAGAGCTATTACCCCCACGAAAATCTACTTTCTATTTGACTGGAATTGCACGGATATACAACAGAATCTGGAATTTAATGATTCTTTTTCATTCTCTTCTTAATGCTGTAACTGACTGTAATTTGAGCAGTTTTGACTGAAAACCATCAACCAACACCTTCCAGAAACTACTTGCAGTGAAAACAGGAAACAAAATGTGCATCCTGCATATGCCTTTTGGCATTCAATGCCAAAAGACAAAGGCCAATCTTATAAACATATCTGTGACTTATCAAGGATAAGTACTTGAACTACAAACAGATCTGATGAGTAAAAGAAATAATGTAAATAGTTGCCTTCTCTGTTACCTTCTGCAAGCCATAGATAGGTCTGCATAAGCTGTCTTGAAGCAATAAACCTTACTTCTCCTACCCTAATGTTCAATGTGGGCTCCATATGCCTAAGCAGTGACTGAGAGATACCAGGCAACTGTTGTTACACTGTAATCACCTGTAATCACATTAATGACAGGCTCCCCAGAGAAAGGCTCTGCAGCCTGTCATTCTTGGGCTGAGTTGTAAGCTCTGTGTCACAGGGATGACCAACCCTTATGGTACAAATTTCCTCAGTTACAGTGCCACAAAACCCACATGTGCATCTTATGAATTGTGAAAATATAAAATAATTTTCAGTGTCTGACACTGTTTATATGAAACCCCAAGTCATTACACTGTTTTTGAATACACATTTAACCTAAAAGAATTGTTTCTGAGTAGAAAAAGCCACAAAAGCTGTGGCCTAAATTGTTCCCTTTTCCCTGAAGACTCACCCAAGATGCTGCCCAGCAGATAATTTCCTACAGCAGTTTGTTCCTCCGTGTTCAAAAGTATACACAAATTTCCCAGAAACACTGACCCGTGTAGTGTTTCATATGTCTCCCTTTCCAGAAGTTTGCTTCACTTGGAAAATCCTCTGAGTCATGCTTAGAATCCTTGGAATAGAGGCTATATATGATGACTGTTCAGTGACTGTTTTGTATGACTGAGCAGAAAATAGTACTTGCAGGAAACTCAAAGATTAGAAAAGACCTGGCAAATGCTTAGAGCATCTCAGCAACAGTATGGAGTGAAACAGGCTTTACTGACAGTGCTGACATGGGATTTTTTTATTTCTTTCCATCTCACAGTGAGTCATGTTTAGGAATCTCAGGAAGGCAGTGCCATTTCATATGCTTGAAAATACACAGTGGAAATTTGTATTTTTTCTCATAATCAGTGGCACTTTTACTCATTTAGGGAAGAAAATGATGGTCGCTGAATAATCAGCAGGAATCAGAGATAATGAAGAAGGGAATGATCAAAGTCAATTATAGTTGGAGAGGAGAAAGGGAGGACAATGAAAAACATATTTTTGACAGACTAACCTTTCATCTGGGTTTGGAAAGAAGTTTTTTCTTTTTCTTTTCTTTTAAATGATGTTCAGGTGAACTGAGAAACATTATAGTTTACCAATAAATGTATACTGTCAACATTAGCATGCTGAAATAATAGTGATTGTTATTTGTACAACATTGACTCTAACGTGACTTAACAGAAAAAAAATCAGTCTTCCAATAGACAAATCCCTGAAGCTGGCTATAGCACTCAGCAGCAGAAACATGTCCAAACCACATTCTAGATGACGTCTTTTTGAAAAGTGCCAGTGAATATTTAGGAATTATAACAGTACATCTGTTTAGAATTTATATGCTTTAAAATTAGTTGCGTGCCATGACTGCCTGTCTTTTGGATTTTTAGGGCTTGGTTTTGCTTAGTTTTTTTTAAATGAGATGTAATTGTTCGAGAGCCCCGTAAGCCATAGTAAACATTACTATTTCACTTGTCAGATTCAAGACCAAATGTCAGGTACTTAAAGTAGTCTACATAGTGTACAAGTAGCTGTTCAGGTAGGAAATTCTAAGTAAAAAATATTTTTCTTGAATTTCACAGTGGTTTGTTTGTGGATCCAGAAACAGGTCACAAACACATGGTAGTGTCAGTAGTGCCAAGTGTACTCTTGATCTGTTCCTAAACTCCTAGCTCTATATATGCAATTAGAGTAAAGAGAATGAAAACTGAAAGGTTTTAGAAAGACTCCCAATCCCATTCATTCCTAGCTCTCCAGGAGAATGCTTGATGAAGTTTCTGAGGGAATTAAAATTGTAAATCAAACAGAAAGATTTAGCCTAGTTGTTTATTTACTCAGAATGTACAAGATTACACTTCTTTGAATGTTTGGTTCCAGATCCCTAGCTTTTAAACATGCAATCTGCAGAAGCAAGGCTGTAAAGCTCAAAGCAAGGGTCCATTCAGCCAAACAGGGGATGTTCACTGGAGTAGAATGTAAGAAAAAGGAAAGATGCTATTTCCCAGTTTCCAGAATTCCACATAATAGAGATTGTCTCAGAGGAGTCAAAATATTCTCTGACCTGGGAAATTCTGGTAAGAATGAAAATCTCAGAAATTACAATCTTAATATTTTATCTTCATGGTGACTCTCTGTTCTATGCATTTCAAATTTCTACTGTTTTAGGACTGCACTGAGAATTTCTGCCCATGAATTTTCCTGGCAAAGAAAAGAGCAGTTGATAAATTCTCTTTTTAAAGGCATATGTTGAAAACATTTTATGTCAGTGTAGGAGTCACATAAATACCCAAAATTTCTGAGCAAAAAGCAATGTTAATTTTAGTATTCAGGTTGTGTTGTAATTGGAGCTGGTTGAGTATCAGTTTGCTAACAAGATATATTTTTGCCGCAGAGACTGCAGACATTTGTAAATGTCCCACAGCATGGGAAAAGATGTCAAGAAACAAAACAAAACAAAACAAAACAACAACAACAAAAAAGGTACTCTCAGAAACCAACAGCACAAAAAGAGAAAAGAAGGAAAAAAACCAAACACAGCTGAAGCCTATTGACTCAAAGAAACTAGAGTTATTCATTCATGTGAACTTTTCCCACCAACCTTGTGATAAAGTTCTGGTTTTGCAGTTTGTGCCTCCTGCAGATAATTGGGTTGCAGAACACTGATGATGTCTTTCTAAAGACTCAGCTGCTTGTGTGTTAGCTGAGAAGTTTGACAGTAAAGCAAGCAATGTCGTATACATTCAAGATGAAAAATTATCACATGGAATATAGCCTTAGTAAAATGAAGGTTTTCCTTGCTGATCTCTCCAATCATCTGCCCAAGCTTATCCTAGCATGCCTCCTATTATAAGACCTCACCTGTTAAAGCATGCAAAACTTCTTTTCATTCCATTTAAAATATGTCTTACCAGTTCCTCTTTAAATAAACCATAACAATCTTTTAATTCTTAGAGTGAATGCTGGTGACAACAGACCTTCCTTGGTTTTTTTTTTTGAGCAGGCTTTTCTGTGTGTGGGTGTTTTTACAGGGCTAATTAACAAAAGCTATATTTCTTGTATCAGGATCCTGTTTTGTTGGTAGTGCAACTTCCACTGACATTTTTTAGCATCAGGCTCAATTCCATAAATATAGAGGAAATAGAGTCAGTCTCTAAATATCATTGGCTTTCAGTGAAATTTTTAAATCTAAAATCTGAATCTTTTATAAAACCTTTCTAAGATAGGCTGATTCTTTATGGCATAACTGGGAGCACTGAACTAATGATTTCTCTCACTGGAAGTATTTCAAAGTGTGTAGGCCAAAACAAAAAGTAGATTAAAAAACCATAACAGTTCTTTCCACTACTCACAATTAGTGCCACTTAGCACTTTGGATAAGTGATTGCTTAGCCAAAACTCTCCCAAAGGTCACAGGACATTTCCTGAACACGTGGGATCCTCAGACACACACCAGTACTACTGTAGCGCGCCAAACCCTGTTTATACATGGGATAACAAAACTGAATTTCTACTTTGACAAAAAGTTCTCTGTCAGGCAGCTGCAGAGATCATGGAATAAAAATACAGCCACTTTTGAAAGCTATTTCAGCTCTTGCTTTAAACTCATAAAAGCTCACTAGAAATAGCAACAACTAATGAACTGTAGCTCCTTTCAGCATCATGGGGATATATACCTATGGAGGCCACAAATGGATTTAAAAGTCCTATTAAAATACTGTTCCTTTAGAGAATTCGGAGTCCCCATTTCTTTTAATAGTTTGACTTTTGGAATATTAAATTTTTGAACTAAGTAAGTAGTTTTCAGTCTTATTGCATGTTCCATATTGTAATTATGTAAACCATCCCCTGCTAAATTTCTGGCCCCAGACTACAAGATAGATATTTGCAAATGTTTCCAGTGATAACTAGCTTTTGCTCTTCAGCAATGAGAAAACAAACTGTCCAGTGTCAAAGACATACTCTGCCTTCACCAAGGTACAGGGCTGAGCATGTGCCTAAGCTGTCTGCATTGCTGTTGGATGGAAGTGCGTGTCCGCTCCTCTCTTGCTCTTGGGGAAGGAATTGCTCTGTGAATCTGTCAAGATACCTATAATCAGTAGCTTTTGGTCTAGGTCTAGTACCTAAATTAGTCTGTCAAAATACTCCTATAGCCATACAAGTCCAGACAGGAGCTGTACAGTACAGCTCCAGGTTGGTTAGTGGGAACAGGCTTCCTCACCTTCCAAGGTGATCATCTTTAAATCCCACCCTAGCAGCTCTGGTGTTAAGGTGCTCTTTAAAGGCTATGAGTGCAGCATGGTAAGACAATGAGCTCTGTAGCACTAATCATCACATTTGGGGCTGTACTGGACAAAATTAGAGAGTACCAGAATAATTTGGGCTGGAAAAGACCTTTTGAGATAATCTGGCTCAACCTCCCTGCTCAAAGCAGGGCCATGTAGAGCAGGTTGTTCAGTCCATGGATGGAGATTCCGCAACCTGTTTCTGTTCTCAACCACCTTCAGAGCAAAAAGCAGTTTTGTTGTGGTCAGGTGGTATTTCATGTTTTAATTTGTGCTGGTTGCCTCTTGTCCTGCCAGCTGGACTATGGTAAAGAATCTGCCCCCTCATCTCCATTCTCTCTCATCAGGTACACATACACATAGATAAGATCCCTCGAGTGTTCTATTTTCAAAGTGAAGAGTCCTACCTCTGAGCCTCTCTACACACAAGAGATGTTCTAGTTCCTTCATCCATTATTTTTGGGGTCCTGCACTTGACACTGTTAAAGGTTACATCCGTGTTTTTCTTCTACTGAGGAGCCCAAGCGCTGGACCGAGCACTCAGGGGCGGCCTCACCAGGGCTGAGTAGAGGGAAGGATCATCTCCTCTGACCTGCTGCTAGTGCTCTTCTTAATGCAGCTGAGGATGCTGTTGGCCCTTTTCACCCTGAGAGCATACTGTTCGCCTATGGTCATCTTGGTTTTCAGAATCCTCAGCAGAGCTGCTTTCTAGTTCCTCAGCTGCCAGAATGTACTGGTGCCTCAATTGTTCCTCCTCAGGAGCAATACTATGCATTTACCCATGCTGAACTTAAATGAGATTTCTCTTTGCCTATTTTTCCAGCCTATTTAAATCACTCTGAACAGCACTGCACCCACATGGTTTCTCAGTCACTCCTCCCAGCTTTGTGGCATCTGAAAACTTCCTGAGGGTGTACTCTGACCCAGTATCCCAGGTCATCGGTGAAAAGGTTAAACTATATTGGCCCCAGTATTGAGCCTTGAGATACACAGGTACTGACATGCCTCCAACTGGATTTCAAGCCACTGATAGTAACTCTTTGCGCTTAGCAGCTCAGCCCATTTTTAGTCCATATTCATTTTCAATTCCATGTCCACTTTTCTAACCCTCACTTTGTTAGCTTGTCTGTAATGTCAGAGATTAAGTGACTTCACTGGAGCAGAGTTAAAGAACATCAGCTGCTCTCCACATTTTATCTTCCTAGCTAGTGACCTCATTGTAAAAGCCATCAGGATTGACAGGTGTGCTTTCCCCTGATAAATATATGCTGACTGCTCTCAGTAAACTTCTTGTCCTTCATATATTTGAAAATATGTTTCAGGAAGATTTTTCCCAACAGCTTCCCAGTGACCAAGGTGAGGCTCTGTGTCCTGGAGTTCCCCACATTTCCAACTCACCCTTCTTGAAGATATAAATGATCTTTGCTTTCTCCTTGTTTCTAGGAACATCTCTCAATCACCATAAAACTTCAAAGGTAGCCAAGAGTGGCCTTGCAGTAACAGTTTCCTCAGCACTTTTGGGGTTATCCCTTGAGCCCCCATGGATTTGTAGATGTCAGATATGCTTAATCTTCCTCTGAGTCAGTTCTCCTCCACTGAGGGTAATTATTCTTTTTTCCATACTTTCCCTTTGGTCTTAGAGGCCTTAGATTTCTAAAGGCCAAACTTATTAGTAAAGACTGAGCCTAGGAAGGCTCTGACTTTTCTGTGTCATTTATCACTACTTCCCATGCTCCATTCAGCAGCAGACCCATATTTTACCTTTTTTTATTATTATTATTTCATAGTTTGTTTACTTGTAAAATCCTTTATTGTTGCTGTTCACATACTTTGCAAGATTCAGCTCCTGTGAGGAGCAATATGCTCATTGCACATCCATGCAGGCCTCCTGGAAAATGATCCTGCTTGATTTCTCACTTGTCTGGACAGACCTTTCTTGAGCTCCAGGAGGTGATTGTTTCATATCAGTCAGCCCTACTGGAACCTTCTTCATGGGATTTTATCCCATAGCACTCTTCCAAGCAGACCCCCAAAGAGATGGACATGGCTTTTTGTGTAATCCAAGGCTATGGTCTTGATTTTTGCCTTCTAATCTCCTTTTAGGATCTGCCCTCCACCACTTTACAGTCACTGCAGCCAAGGCAGCCTCTAACTTTCATGTTTCCCAACAGTTTTTCATCTTCTTCAAGTATCAGACTTGTCTGAGCACCTTTTCTTCTTGACTCCTCCACTCTGTGTTACAGGAGGTTGCAATGCACTCAAGAAGTATCCTAGATTACTTGGGTCTTGCTGGACTGTCCTTCCAGTAGATCTTAAGGGTGTTCAGGGTCCCTTTGAGGACCAGAGGCTGTGATTTTTAAACTTCCACTTGTTTGCTGAAGGCATTACCTACATTTTCCTGAGCAGCCAAGCCATAGCACATTCTCATCATAACAGTGCCCATGTTGGTATGCCCACTAATCTTGATCCAGAAGCTCTTCACTTGACTCCTGTCCTTTCCCAAGGCAGAGCTGTTTGCATTTCAAATGCTCTCCTGCAGCAGGTTATTCCCCACATAGCCGTGCCTGCCTCCTCTCCTTCCTTAAAAGCCTGCATCTGTTCATTGCAGTTCTCTAACCATTCCATCAATGTTTATAATGTGGTCATTTAGAACAAGTATTAAAATTTCTGTTGTGCATATAACTACATTTTAAATGGCATTTTGTGGTATAACCCTAGATGGCAAACTAGGGTTATACCACATATGAATCTGAGCTGCCAAAATATTCTCTGCTGTATCTGGTGGATGTAAAGCCCCTTCTTCCAATACCCTTTGAGGCAATGTAGCTGACAGCTGCTGAGAGACACAGGCTGGTGACTCTGGCGAGATTTGGCAAGCAAAATCCATTTCTGTAAAACCTCTCAGAGTATAGCTACTTATACACAGTTACTCGTTCAGAAAATACATTTGGATGATACTTCTTGTAGGCAAAGAGAAAAATATAGGATGGAAATACAGATTATTAATCAAGTCACAGATAATTTAAAATTATTTAAAACTGAAAATTGCGTTCACTGTAGTATGGTTATCTACGAAAACTAGTATATTGAAGATCAGGCTTACTAGTTTCAGATTATTTTTGCTTTTCCTTTTCTTCATAATATTTTCTTCTAGAATAGTACAAATAGTATCTTTCCCTTGTTTATATTTTCTCTCTTCTTGGCTGCTATATTTTCCCAGCATTCTCCCCTACAATGTATATATTCGTCTGGTCTAGGTTTATTCAGCCAGATGGGAATTCAAAGCTGTTATCTTTCACCATGAATTCTGTTATCCAATGACTAAAGTTTTGACTAACAATCTATTTGTCAGAATATGATCCCAAAAAGGCAAGTAGATGGTCGTCCTGGAGGAACTTCCAATACTCTTTGCAGAGCAAAATGGACACTGCTTCCTTTTTTAAACTTCCTATCATTAATTCCTGTTGACTGATATAGACAAAGACATGAGTGTGAGGCCTCTCAGCTGCAGACCCCAGCCACTAATTCAAGCAGCCAGCCTCTGCAGGCTTTGGCAGGTGGTTCTTTCTTAGTACTGCACCTTTAATGGCCCGTTTTGCCTTCTTTGCCAGGGACAAGCTGTAAAATTACCTAATGGTGCTTAAACATACCTATTACACTTATCATCTGTATGCCACATTTGAGCTCCACACAGTGCCTTTTTTTTCTAACATGGTTATTCCAAAAGAGATACCCACAAAGCTTCCAATATATATTTCACTTGCTTTTTAACATCATCTGCTTTTTGAATTGGGTTTTTCCCTTTTTTTCTCTTTTTTTAGGGAGAAGCATGAAACTCTCTTAATGTTTACTTTTAACATTGGTAGTCTCAAAGGAAAAGGAAAAGCTTGGAATGGCTTTTAAATTTTCAGAAATTATTAATGATTTGATTGTGTGACTATGTGAATGACAGAAACATGAGGTTTCTTGGATAAGCCTTACAGAGAGAGAATGCTAGGAATGTATAAGAGGCACTACATGATTCAGGGCAATGGATGATCTCAATCTAAGGCCATACACAACATTAACTTCCAGGAGTGTGGTGAAACTTTATTACCTTAAGGAATAAAGTAAAGGGCAGTAGGAGAGTTTTAAGAGTTTTCTGTGATTTTGAATGTGGGAGTTGTTTACAAAAGTCTTGCACACCGAGGGCACCGGCTAATTCTTGGTGATGCAATACACTTGAACACTAAGTTGAATAGCAGAAAATGGCTGAACTGCCAAATGAATAACTGCCAAAGAAAGTCAAACAGGCCAAGGTATTATGAGTGGGTGAGATAAAAGAATAAAGAGCAAGAACCCAGAGAATGCTGAAATAGATTGTACGCCAGCTTCAGTGGCCACTGAAATTGGTCATTCAAGAAAAATCTAAGCATTCATATTAATGAAGTGCTACTGCAGGGAACGGAACAATTAACTTTCTTACTGTTGCCTTTCTTGAGAATTACCAACTTAGGGAAGGACTCTGTTTGTATTAACCCTGTAATTAATCCATAAAAGAGAAAAATTTACTCCAATGAAATCAGGATGCCTCCCTTTTTCAGCTGAATTTGATGATAGAGCAAATCAACTTATTTTTGGCTAGTTATGTCTTAAATTAACTCTTTTATTTGTTCTCTTCTAAAACTTATGATCCAGTTGTGCATTTGATGTTTGTTGACTTATTTTTCTTCAAAATTTTACTTAGCCTTTAATGTATCTTACAAGAGTCATTGGTATAGGTCAAGTTATTGCATCTTTTTAAACTGTTTCTGTAAGTGTCCTTTGCTAATGACATTAATATATTTTTATGGTGCTTAGGTTTTTTTTTCTTTGAAAGATGTAGGATACTTTTGCTTATTGATTTTATAGACTTATTTTCAATTAAATTAGTGGCTAAGTTTTCTTTGATTTCCAGATGGACCCTGTGGCATCTGAAGAGTCAGATCTTATCTATTAATGACTGTCGTGGTTTGAAAGCAAAATGAGTGAGAGACTCCAAGTCAGAAATGCAATTTAATAAGAAGAAAGGAAAAAGGTAAAATAAAATAAATGCAATAATACAAAAGACCACTGACAGAGTCAGAATACAACCTGAGCAGGATGGTGGAAGCAGTCCAGATAAGGTGGTCTTCTAAAGCAGTGATCCTGTAGAAAGGTCTGGTAGCTCTGCTCCTCTGGGAATCCAGTGGGTAAGGGCTGCTTGTCCTGTCCCAAATCCCAGATTATATCCAAGTGAGAATGCTTGGCTCCTCCCCCTGGGCAGAGCATCTCACAATGGGATGATGAGTCATACAGTGGGTCCTTGATGGCCCATTAAACTCCAGGAGATAACTCCTGGAGGGAGTTACCTGTGAGTCCTGGGCGAGGGGTTGATGGGCCATTAGCAGAAGACAGCCCAAAGGAGGGGGGGCCTGGGAAACGCTGCTCCAACAATTGGATTTAACAGTTCAGGAAGATGGTGATAGAACACTTTGTGCACATCCTATACTACAACCCAGGACAATGACATACTGGAATAATCTGTCTAAATTATAATAGCTCCTTTTGCACAGACAACAGTAGGTTTTGAGTGCCTTGTAAATCCAAGCATCTTTGGCCTATACTTTTAACAGTAAATGTAAGTCTTAGGCGGCATACGACATCAAAATATTCAAATTCTCTTTATATGGTTTTTTTCCTGGTTTGGAATTATGCTGGATATAAAACCTGTAAGTCAATTATAGCTTTTCTGCAGCCTTCCTGTATGTCTATGTTTGAATTTGTGTGTGTGTGTGCATGTCTGTATGTATGTACCTGCTGATATAACCTGAAATTTCTTGAAAATTGCTGTCACCTATGAGTATAAAGCCCTGTGTACTCTTGTTCCTTTTCCAGAATAATTTGAAATGGCTTTCCTTTTATGAATTATCTCTTGATATTCACTGAGAATATTCTTGTACTAAGTCAGCACAAAGGGTCAGAAAACACATTACATTAGTGGACATAAGGGCTGTGGTGTGAGGAGTTATAGTTGCCTATTTCTTCTAATGGCCTACTGAAAATTAATTTAGCACAGTAATCACCTTAAGAACAAAATTTTCTTTTGTGATATTAACCTATCAACTACAGCTGCTTGTTAATGTCATGCTGTATTTTGTCAGACTGGGGCCTGGGTTTTTTTCAGTTAACTGCTGGAATATCTCTGTGTTGCAGACAGGAGGTCTGGTTCTGAGTGCATTACCAAGACTGTGCTGCTTGCTACTTCTGATAATGTTTCATTTTGCTGCCTCTCACAGTCTGTCGGGAGAGGAGTCCTTAGAATTGCATTTCACATTGTCCCTGTGAAATTAATGGGCAACCAGAAGGTTTATTTACTGAAGACATCAGGACTTAAGGAAAGTAAAAATCTGCAAACTGCATGGAAGCCCAAAACTACATCATTGGCCAGAAATTGTCATTGCATGCTAAATGTTGTATGAACAAGGCTATTAACAAGGCTATTAACAGGTAGGGAGGAATACTTTTCTGTTGATAACTTGGCCAGGCTCCAGTGTTATACAAATGTACATACTTTTTCCTTATGTTCATTCAATGAGTTAATAAACTCTCTTTTCTCTTCCTAAGCTGTTACACTGCCAAATGGCTGTTATATTTTCTGTCACAGAAGAAGCTGCATTTTGTTCACCTGCACTGTGTTTCTGCTCTTTAAAGTATTCTAGTGGTTTTCCAAGTTAATTTAGAACATATATGTGTATGTGTGTGTGTAAATGCCATATAGGCTTGCTCAAATGCAGTGTTCCAACAAACCTAATTTTGTTACTATTGAAAATGGATCTTCCATGGCAGATGAGTTATACTGACACATAGCCATGACCCTGCAGCTTTTTATGGCAGTGTTCTCTTTGCCTTGAAGAGTTACAGAGCTATTCTGGTGGGTTTATCAGGCTGGTTATTGCCTGGAGTAAAACCACCTTTGTTTGGAAGAGGCAGCAAGAGTGTTCTGCTCTGTGGCATTGCAGAGTTTCTCTTCTGTTCCTGTAAAGCAGCAGCAGCAGAAGTAATCACTAAAGGGAAGGAGGTAAGATTGCAGTCAAGTAACAGCCACTGTAAATTTGCTTAAAGTCCAAGGGATCTGGCTTATGCAGTGCAGATGCTTTGCATATCGTTTCACAGTATTTGCATTATAAGGTTGTTCTTGTGGTGAAATTGACAATTAAATGGCAAATCTTAGTGCCATCACCCATTTCTTGAAGCAGAGGAGAAGAGAGAGCTGTTAGGGATGTTCAAGTGCTGCAACGCTACCAATAATTTTCTGATTTGTAACCTGTTGCCTTTAGGGTTCTCTCCAGGACATCATATTAATACTTTTGTGGAAGAACTGACAGTGGACCTGCCTACTGATTTATGTTTCTGAAGAGTAACACTGTTAGGGTTATTACCATTTAAAAGGAAAGTAGTACCCCACTTTGCTAAGTAAGCCATATAATTTCAAGAGTATTTTCCTTCCTTCTGCTCGTTCTGATTTGACAGCAGAAGGGAGGGTAGTATCATGATGATGTAGGAACGTGGTACTGTAGAATATCCTAATATTTTGCAGCTATCTACTTATTTATTTGAGGAATACAATCCAGCAAAACGAACTCTGTTTTCATTGGCCTTTGAGATAGACACTTCCTTGACTAACACACTGTGACTACATTACACATTGGCTTAGTTTAAGATAGGTGCTTTTGCAGCAAAGGACATCTTTTGCGAATTTTTGTGTTTTGGGTACATGGGAGGAGGAAGAGTAGAAGAGTTTGGTTCAGCTAACTTCTCAACATTGTTAGGTTCTGGTAACATTGTTTTCTTGATAGTTATTATTAAATTAGAAACAGTTCTTACTTTATCAGTTTGTTACATTTTTAAGCTGTGTTTGCAGTAAAATAGTGTCAATCCTTTTGCCAATGGAAAGTGCAATCTTTTTTCCCCCCACATGTATTTTAAAAAAAGAATGAATTATGATTATGGCCTGTAAAAGGATTTTGAAATGTGCATCAAAATTTCCATACACAATTCCCAAAGGACTTAACAGCTGCTCTTGAACAAAGCAAGACTTCAAACCACACAAATACAGGAGGTAAAATTGGTCATGCATCTGGATCATTAGAAGTTTAACTAGGAAGTCATTTTCCTTGCATGTTACAGACAGGAGTGTGGGCCAGTTGAGAACTGCAGGTAATTTGGCAGACAAAAGACCAGGCTATTTTTTCTGGCTCTGCAGCATTGTCTTTCTTGATCTTATGCATGCTGCTTCCTGCCTTGAGAAAATCAGGTAACACAGACCAGCTGTATAATGATTTGTCTTCTGTTTCCTCTCTCATCTGTGCAATTGACCTACTCCAAGGACATGATGATGCATATTGAAGCAAGAAGATTCAAGATTTATATGTCAAAAGAAATAAGCTGGTTTCCTGTGGCATTAATCTCAGACATTTAGTTATCCTCCTTTATCCCCATCTAATTTAATTTCTTTAACTTTTTATCTCTCTTCCTTAATCCATCTTTTTTTTTTTTTCATCATGCAAAGGACAGGCTTTGTATCAGCAGGATTTAAATTAGGACCTTCATCATGATATTAAAACATCTGTGTTTTAAACCAGCAGACTATTAGCTTACTGGTAATCACTGTGCAAGATGCTCAGCATATATTTCCATGTGATTGTGACCAGTTTTTTGAGCAGAAAGGAATTGTAATTTTGTCTTTGGAGAGTGGTTCATGAGAGGAGGGCCACAACACTCTCTGCAGTTATGCAGGTGGAATATGCATAGAAATAAGGTGAAAGATCAATGTCATGATTCACTTTCCTAGCACTGCGCTGTATGTCTGTTTGATGATGGACTGATTAGATCTGGGTCCTCGCTCCAGCATAGAAGCTGATCACCTGACAGCAAATTTAGAAAATGTAAGAAATGAAGTTGATAGCCACAGAGAGTCATGGGTATATGGCTGATTTCAAAAAGAAAGGGAAAATCCCTCTATTTTCTGATGACTTAAAAAAGACCTAAAGTCTTCCTTAAAATGTTCAGAAATGTATCAGTCCAGTTTTATCACAATTTATGAAACTTGTAGAGAGCCCTGCTTTTTGTCAGAAGTAGCCTTTCCAGCAAGTCAACAGAAGCAAAAAGGTCAAAGGTGTATGGGGAGATTGGAGCCCAGGTGAAACAATGCGGTTGTTCTACTATGCTGCTGTGGTGCACAAACAGATATGGTGCTTTAAAGGCTTTCTATGTCCATGAAGGCTAACAAGGAGAACCTCACCATCAGCACTTTACTTTAAAAAGAAATATGGAATTGTGGTTGGGTGATTCTGTTAAGGGGCACTGAGTTGTCTATCTGCTAGACTCAAAGATACTCTTGCAGGGCATCCTGCCCTCCAGGAGCTGGGATCCATGGTGTTGCCAAGAGGGTAACTTAACCTGTCACAGACCACTACCCCTATTACTTTTTCACATGAGTACAAATGATGCCAAAAGCCAAAAAATATGTGGGATCAAGGAAGACTGTAAAGCCCTGGCAAGACAGGTGAAAAACATTCCAAGTCATCCCCATGCCCAAGATCCCACACATCTCCTTGTGTGTCCTCCCTGTTAGAGAAATCAGGACAGCCAGAGGCAGACACATTGTGCAGATCAGTGTTTGGCTTCATGGCTGCTGCCATCAAGAAAGTTTTGACTTTTGTAACAGTGGGTTGCTTTTCTTAGGATTTTTAGCCTGTTATGGGGGAAGGGGATCCCTCTGGCTAAAATGGGCAAGAGAATCGTTGGCAGCATCCTGGCCAGTTTGGTGAAATGAGATTTAAACTGAAGGATTTAGGAGACAGGGTCCAAATGGCAGCGATTGTGTCATTGCTTCCTCCTGGGAAGCAGGTCATAGCAACCAGTGCAGAGACAGATGTTCCTTAGCTGCCCCTGGGGCTGAGGATAAAGGCACAAAATACATTGTGGGAGCTTAGGGTTACAGTGAATCCTCTAACACCCCTCCTGAGGAGCATGGTTGCTTGATTATATTATTTTTTATATATAAGGTATATATATCTATAATATATAATATGTAATATATAATTTATTATATATAATCTATAATCTATAATCTATAATCTATAATCTATTATATATTATATATTATATATTATATATTATATATTATACATTATAAATTATATATATATTAGTGCCTGCATACAAATGGATTCAGCATGGAAAATAAATGAGAAGAACTGGAAATATATGTGTTTGCTGGGTCATGATCTCATTGCAATGCCTGAGACATGGTGAGATGGCACACATGACTGAAATATTGCCATGGATGGATATGATGGGAATCTGCTTTGTAGTAAGGGCAGGTCAGAGAAGTGAGGTGGTAGAGTTGCTCTTTATGTGAGGGTAACTGGAATGTATTAAGCTCTACCCAGCTGAGAATTCATGGGTAAGAATTGAGGGACAGACACAATTGTGCCACAAGGGTGACACTCTTGTGGGTGTTCCCCACAGGCTAAATGATCGGCAGGAGGAAGTTGATGAGGCTTTCTGTGAGCCCTTAGGAATAGTCCTGTGGTCACAGGCTCTGGTTCTCCTGGGGGACTTCAACCGCCCCAGTATTTGCTGGAGGGACAGCCCAGCACACACAGGCCAGGAAGTTCCTGCAGTTTATTAAAGAAAGCTTTTTGATGCAAGTGGTGGAGCAGCTAGCAAGAAAGATGTGTTGCTGGACCTTGTATTAACAAACAAGGAGGTAACAATTGAAGATATGAAGGTTGGGGGCAGCCAACCCTAATAGTTCTGTGATTCTGTCACCAGAGCATATGGGTGCAGCTTTTCTGCAAGAGTACATCGTCCCTTAGTAAAGAAGTGGCATGTACTGTCAACACTCCCAAGAGCTACAGGAACAGTCATATTTACTATGCTTTTTATTGGTTAATAACATGCCTATCTAAGCTCCACTGTATTTATCTCCCAGTTGCATATATAATTCTGAATTAAAGGAACTTCTGGTATGTGACTGAAACATTTAAAAGCTGCTTGCACATTTTTGGGACATATTGGAACTCTAGGGTTTCAAATGCCAGCTTAACCAAAAGGATGCTTTTGGTACTTTCTTCCATTATGGCAGCACTGGTGCTCATCCTCCAGATGAATCAAAGCTGCCACTTCACTCATTTAGAAATACTTCTTTCAGAAAAAATCAGCTAGCTCAAAAATTTCAGTAACATCTTTGGCTTTTAATATCCTTAACTGAGCAGTTTAGTTTGGCAGGTTTACGTTCTGTCTCTTTTCAGTATCATGTTGCAGATAGTAATACAATCAGTCCTTTAACTGGGCTAGAAGAGGAAGGGGATAAGGCCAGGTTCTCTTGAGATGAACCTGAGGGTGGCATGCCAGAGTTAGTGCAATGGACAGCCCAGCTGATGTGGACCTACACCAATGCATGTGAGTAACAAACAGGAGGAGCTGGAAACCATTGTGCAGCAGGAAAGCTGTGATGTATTTGCCATCGCCAAAATTTGGTGGAATGATTCCCATGACTGGAGTGCTGCAACAGAAGTCAATAAACTCTTCAGAAGGGATAGGCAAAGCAGCAGAGAGGTTGCGGTAGCACTGTACATTAGGGAGTGTTTTGATCGTATTGAAAGTGATGATGATGAAGATGTCAAGGTTGAGTGGCTATGGGTGAAGATCAGGGCAAAGATCAGCAGGGCAGGTGGTGGGAGTCTGTTAAACCACCCAACCAGGATGAACAGACTGATGAGCCATTCTACAAGCACTGGCAGAAGTCTCAGTCTCCAGCCCTAATACTTGTGGGCAACTTCAACTTGCTAAGTGTCTGCTGGAAATACAACACAACAGAGAGAAAGCAGTTAGAAGGCTCCTGAAGTGTATGGAAGACAACTTCCCTACACAACTGGTAAATGAGCCTACTAGAGGAGGTGCTCTGCTAGACTGATTGACCGTGAACAGAGGAGGACTAGTGAGTGTTTTGGGCATAGTGAACATGAAATGTTAGTTTTCAATACTGGAGGAAGTAAAGAGGGGCACCAGCAGAACTTTCACCTTGGTCTTCCAGCAGGCAGACTTTGGCATATCTATGAAATTGACTGAGTCTCTTGGGACTCAGCCCTGAAGAGCAAAGGAGTCCTGGAAGGCTAGATGTGTTTTAGAAAGGAATTGTTAAATATTCTGAAGCAGACTGTGCCCACATGTAGAAAGACAAGTTGTTAGGAATAAGACTAACCTGATTCAACAGAGAACTTCAGCTGGAGCTTAGGGAGAAAAGCAAATCTATTGTCTCTGGAAGGAGGACCAGGTAACTTCATAGGACTATCAGGATGCAGTGAGGCCATGAAGGCAGATTAGGAGGGCCAAAGCTCAGCTACAATTTGATTTGGCCTTCAGTAAAGGCCAATGAAAACACTTTTGATAAATACATTGGCAGCAAAAGGAAGGCCAAGGATACTATCATATCCATCACTTGTTGAATACAGAGGATAGTGTAGTGACAAAGGATAAGGAAAAGGCCTTTTTTTGTCTCAGTCTTTAATATCAAGATCAGGTGTTCTCATAATATGTAGCACCCAGAGCTGGAAGTTAGAGACAGGGAGCTGAGTGAAGCCCAAATAATCCAGAAGGAGGTGGTTAGTGACCTGCTATGCCAGTTAGACAGAAGTCTATGGTGCCTAGTGGGATCCACCCCATAGTAATAAGGGAACTGGAGGAAGAACTTGCCAAACCCCTCTCAATCATCTACTAGCAGTCATGGCTAACTGGAGGAGTTCCAGCTGACTGGAAGTGGGGATTGGTTGCTCCTGCTATGCCTGCAGTGAGAGGACAAAAGGAAATGGTCTTAAACTGAGATAGGGGAGATTCAGATCAGTAATTTAAAAAATAAAAAAAATAAAAAAAATTGCTGCCAAGTGGTCAAGCACTGGAATAGGTTGCCTGGGGTAGATGATGGAGTTGCCATCCCTGGAAGTATTCAAGAGGCATCTGGGTCTGGTGCTGGTGATGTGGTTTAGTCTTAAGGGACTACAGTCATTGTTCTGCATGGACAGTTGGACTGGATGATCTTGTAGGTCTATTCCAACTTTGATGATTCTAAGGCAAAGACTGGTGTGGCTGAGATGAGGGACAGAGAACAGACTTCTTAACAAATCAAATGGTCTATAGCTAAGTTAGTTCAGTCCCAAGAGACACTTGTAATTACTCTTTTCTGTGGCTGATTTATTTTTAACTGTAGAGTTGCAATGGGAACAAAACAGTAGGCCAAATTCTGACCTCAGACTATAAATCTAGAATCATTTTACTCTGACTTTTTAAAATTTTGATGGCATTACTTGGAGTTCATTCTGTTGTAATTGAGGTCAGAATCTGTTCTCTTTTATCTAAATTTGAGCACAAAGAGCAGCAGGGTGTATGTTTAAAATAGGGCTGCAGGCACCTCAATATGCATGTTTGTACCTTGAGGCTGACCAGATTTCAAGGCTCTTCTGTGTGCCAGGGACAGACAGACAGACTGACAGGATCTCCAAGGCTGAGGAGTGTAGGTAGCTCTCTACACAGTTATCAGTTGCTTTCAGTGATATTAGGAGATGATTTTTAGCTCTTTAGGACACTGTGTCAGTTTGTAAATCAGTTTTGCCAGAATGGGAAAGAAATCAGAGAGCCACTACCAATTCTGCTGCACCCAAATGATATATTTGTGATAGCAGCAATGTTTCACTGTTTGTTTAAGAGAAAACGAATCAGATACAACTCCACAAAATAGGAGAAATTCTGCAACAGCAAGTGAAGCTACACAACTTGTCTGCGTGATTCATGTGAGGAGCGGGGGGAAACACTGCAATTTTATTATGAATCCTATGCTGTTCTATACCAGCTATTTTTTTTTTAATGTGTTGTTTACATGTTCTCAATTTGGCTGTGTAATGCATCTAAAAAACTGTCAGATAAAAGTGCTCTCTAGCAACAGAAACAGTGTGCTCTGTGGCTTTTGCACTTTTGCACTACTGCCTATAACTGTGAAGTGGGAATATGACCTGAAGAGAAGTTAAAGGATTTGTCAGCTTGGTTTTTTCAGATTGTTTTAGAAGTAGGAATGTCTTCATTACATTCTTCAGTAACAATTATGTGTCAGCCCTTGGATGATAAAACTAATTATTCTCCACTTTGGAACATATCTATTCTGGATTACAAAATACAGTGCTTTCAAGAATTCATCTCTCACTTCAGCAAACCAGCTTGCAGTGAAAAGTGCCAGTTATTCCCTCTGCCGGTTTTGCGTTTATTGGCATTTAGTGAAATGGGAAGAAAGGAATGATCCTGTCTGAGAAGCTCTCAGCAGCTGCCTTCGTGCCTGAAATTGAATGCAGCAGAGCGGCTGTGGCCATTCTGGCCGGGCCCTGAGATCCTGGCACAGCCCCCAGCGCAGCCTGAGCTCCATCATTGTGGCTGTTTCGGCCACCCCCCAGCAGAAACCATCAATGACCCTCTGCAGCCCCCGGGCGAGATAGTAACTCTCTCTTTTCACAGATGAAATTTGCAAAGCACTAATCCTCTCTTAAGTGAAAGAAAAGGGCAGAGTGAAAACAGGTAGAAGACCCCAAGGTCAGTGAAGGAGGAATCAAGTCCTAGGTGGGAGGGAGGAGAAGCCTTGGTTTTATGCTGAAATTCTTTTGTTAGGCCATGGTGATGGACTGAATTATTAGAATATCCCTTTAAATAGTATGGAGGAATGCAGTTTTTAAATTACAGACATGAGCAAAGGCATTTGTGTTGAAGCAAGTAAATGCTAAAGTGGCTGTGATTCCATGAGAAGCCTGAACAGAGAGAGGGAGAGAGATGAGATGAGATGAGATGAAGACCTGCCCCCAGGAAGAGAAGATCTCTGTTCTCTGAGATGAACAGAATCTTTGCTTTTGAATAGTAAAATTCAAAATAAAATAGTACCCTATGAGTTGCCATAGCTCATGGACACAGCTGTGGGAAAGCTGTATGAGATGAGAGGGACGTCAGAAATGCAGATTCCTGGGCAGCTACTATTTGTGAGAAATGAAAACATGAGGGAACTATTTTTTTCCTTGTGGAAATGCTTCCATGGCATAGCAAAAGAGAGTCTTCTCCCTAAAAGAACTGTTGACAGGTTATTTTAGAGGTGCTTAACTAACCTAAGTTCTAAGTTTTGTCTCTGCATGGTGTTATTGAGAAGGAAAAGGAGCTTGTAGGGAGAAGAAAAGTGTTTTGAAGTTTTTATTCTGATTCTTATTAATTTCCTCCTTTTATAGTTTTGTTAATAAAGCTTTCTTTATACCCTTTAAAGTTTTAGCCTGCTTTGCTTTTCTCCTAATCCTATATCACAGCAGAAAAAGAGTAAATAATTCTAGTGGGAGTTTAACCCACTACATTATTTGGTGCATTGGCCAGGAAACAAAAAATTGGTGAACCAAAACCACTACCTTCCCCTTCCCCCTTTTTTAAGACTTGGCATTTTCTTGGGTATATTTTTTAATTTCTGATATGGGTATATTTTACCGAAGGGTAAAGCAGGTTGCTGCTCTAATCATTCCTGAATTTAGCCATGCTCTGATGGCTGGAATGTGAATGTGATCCCTTTTGTTAATGAGCAACTACTTGGGGTTTCTATTATGTTTTTGATAGATTATGTTTGTTTTGCCCTTGGAAATAACAATTGTTATAATCCAGGTGCTTGGCTTATTGTGTGGAGTTGCAATTTAAACATTGCCAAGACATCTGTACATAATGTCATTTCTGTAATTTAACTGTCTCAGTTCATGTCTTGAGCATTCAAGCCTTCTCCTCCATGACCTTTCACAATAGCTTTAGCATTTAAATGAATGGATTTGACAACAAAAAGAAAATATTTCTTGAGAAGATAAAGTAGCTGTGCTTTGATAAATGCAGCTGTTTTTCTGATCCTTTGTTTGTACATTAGGAATAAGAAGAGCAGCATTGCATCTCTATAAGCTACTTAAAATTATTTCAAAAATATTTTGAAATATCTGGTGAACCCAGTACAGGCCAAAAAACCTCAAGACATTTCCCAACATTATCTGCACCTCAGCAATTGCAAATGTCAAAGCAGTTCAGGGATACTTCTGCAGGCTGATGTATTTCTCTATTTAAGTGCTGATGGACACACCAATGTTCATATCCACAGTGGATTGATCCTGCTACCTCCTTGGCCAGGGATTCCAAAATGAGATTCGTGTTTATGTTGGTTAGATGCAGACTGATTGCAGCACAGCTGATAGTTTATGTCATCTATTATCAAAAATCTGGTTTTAGTATGGAAATTCTCTTTTTATGTCCTCACATCACTCTCAGTGAAACTGGGCAATTTGTCCACCAATTCACCACTCTTACGAGTGCTGAGCAGTTTATCAGGAGACTAAAATTTGAAAACTAGAAAGCTTGCAAAAGTGTTAATTTACTACCTCCACCTTCTTTCTGCCAATAATAAACATTTTTCTTGTTCAGAGCATGAACTGGACTTTTAGGCAGTATGGAAATGCTTGGCTGTGAGGGTTTTTTGTTTTTGTTTTTGGTTTTGTTTTTGTTTTTGTTTGTGTTTGTGTTTTTGTTTTTTTAAGAAGCAATAGGTGTATTTATGTGGTTCAAATCCAACTAAAGCATGAATTCGATAACTAAAAAATCAGGAGACTGATAACTAAAAAATCAGGTGCAACAAAGCAGAGTAGCAGTAAAGTTCTGAGCATGGCACTGAAGTCATTATGTTTGAGAGACAATTGTAGAAGGAGATGAAACTTCAAGATTTTGGGGACAGCTTAGTGGCACATAACTCCATACAAGGTCAATCTTTAATGGAGAGCAGTTCTGAAGAAATATTTCATGGCCCATTATTGATGCCTGACAGTTTATTAGCAAATGGTGCTTTTGCAGCTGCTTTAGAGTCTCCAAGTATAAAGCAGTGTAACTTTAGAAGTGTTTTGAAAGAGCCATTGCTGTATCTCTTTAAGAAATTTTCTATTAAAGGAGCAATCAGATTGGTACATGTAACTGGGAGGAAGTTGAAAGTAAAAGGGTACTTCTGTCAGTTACTTCAAATTTGTTATTAAATTTGATGCTGTGAAATGCCACTGTGGAGTAACATGAGCAGGAAGTGTATTACTTCTAAGAAGTGCTCTGTATGTGTCACTTCAGAGAGCTGTTACCACATGACATAAATGCATTGATGTTAATAGTTCGATGTGCAGTGAAAATCACTTTTCTGAATGTTACAATACTGGATGCATTCATTAAATTATACACAGGAAAAAAAGAACTTGTTCCTGTCAGTCTTGATCCACTAAAATTGTTTAAATATTTGGCTATCTTTGGTGCTAGCTGTCAAATAAAGGCATGCATAAAGTGATCTTCTGGATTGGAAAAGAGGTCTAGGAAGCCATAACCTAGTTTGCAGTACAATCTCACACTTGGCTGTAAAGCTTTTATCTTGGGAGGATGAAAAGATGGTTATGACAACCTTGCCTTCTCTATTCACAGGTGTTCCCTTTCCAAAGAACTTTCTCCAGATCTGCAAGAAGATACTTTGTCGGCTTTTTCGGGTGTTTGTTCATGTCTACATCCATCACTTCGACCGCATCATCCTTATGGGGGCTGAGGCCCATGTCAACACCTGTTACAAGCATTTTTATTATTTTGTGACAGAGCTCAACCTCATAGACCGCAAAGAACTAGAGCCTTTGGTAAGTGTGGCATCTGGACAAAAGCTCTATGAAATTTTCCTCCTCCCTTCACCAAGACATTCTCATCCTTGCAGCAGTGAGTTTCCTTTAGGAACAAGGTCTGTCATTCAACACAGACAATCTAAAGGGATGAACTCTGCCTCTTTGCATAGACCCATTCCTTCTGCTGCAGTATTTGTGAAATCCTCGGTAGGGTCTGTAGAAAGAGAAAAGTTCAACATGTTGTATGGAAAAATACAAGATGGAAAATTCTGGCATTTGAAAACAGAAGTTCATTTGTATTCTGCTTCTTCCTGTACTATATATTTAGTATTTTATATCTGTATTTAGTAATTTTATATCTGTTTGTTTTCACTGGTCAGAAAAGCATGGCAGTAAGTCATAGCAGTCACTTAAATGCGTGTAAAGGAAACAGTTATCTATATAAAGGTGATTTGTGAGGGTTTTTTAGGTCTTTAAATAGATGTTTGTGAAGGTATTGAGTATGTTGGATCAAGAGGACACTCTGAATCTAAGTGAGATGTATGACATGAGACAGAGGTTCAGATAATTAGCAGAGTAACAAAACCAGACGCTTCCTTGTGGACTGAAATAGATTAAAATTAAAACCATTGTTTCCAGAAGCAAGGGCCCAGAAATGGAAACATTTTTGCTATTGCTTGCAAATGCAAATAAAGAAAAGTACAAACAGAGAAGGAAAAGTAAGGAACAATTCAGAAAGCAGTTCAAAACCTCACTGTGGATGTTTAGCCAACTTTAAAAGGGATCAGGAAGACATTTCTCCATAGGTCAGGGTTTGGAATATATTGCATCATAGCCTATTAGGAAATGGTGGAATCACTGCGTTGTTGGTTTGTTTGGTTGGGTTTTTTTGGGTTTTTTTACACAGAACCACAGAACAGCTGAGGTGTTGACTGGCACTTGTGGATATCATGTAGTCCAAATCCCTGTGTCACCCAGAAAGTGTACCCAGGACCACATCATGTTTTAGGTGTTTCACATAATGGCACATTGCAAAGCTGTGTGTAGCACAGTTGATATGAAACAATTTTGAAAGTGCCAAAGTGATGTTTGCCTGCATTTCTGCAGGAATCGGAGCTGTTGTAGGTGTGGTTCTTCTATATACCTACACTGATTGGAGGAGAGTCTGTGAAGTAAGACAAAATGTATCATCTTGTTTTCAAGTTTGTAAGGCCTACTGAAAGCCTACTTGAAAGGTGACTTCATCTGGCCTGTATTGATAAGCCGAAATGTATCTATGATTTTCTCTGCATAGGAAAATTTAATATGCTATATAAATATGTCCTAAAGCGTAGAAGGCAGCCCTGCTAAAGAGAGTTTTTCTGCCAGACTCATGATACTAGGTTATCCTGTAGCTATTAAATGGTGAATTTGAGTTGTAAGCAAGGTACAAAGCAGAATATCTCAGAGATAGGAATAGAGGTGATCTTAAGTCTATTACAAGAGCTTTAGAATACAGAGGAGACAAAAAAGGTTTAATGCTGCAGTTAGTGAGTATCAATACCTCTGCACAAAGGTGACACATGAAGATTTGGGGCCAGAGTGGTGCAGGAGGTTACTCAAGTCCAGCAACAGAGCAAGATGGGAATGTGCTCTAATTAGCTTTCCTTTAGAATTCCTTCCTTCACAAAGTTATTCTTGGGATCATTGTATGATCATTAACTTTGCTGGGATTCTCCATCTTCCAAATAAATGTTTCATCCACTTCCCTCTTCCTGTTCTTGACTTGGGTGGGTGTCAGCAGTGTGGAAATGCATAAAAAACCCCCATGCCTGTATTTTTCTCTTCAACTGAGCAAGGAGAAGGGAGGGAATTGCCAAACAAAGCAGGCATTAGAAATAGTCTTGATTTTTATTGCGGTAGTTGAGGACAACCTGTGGACTGCCAAGTTCACCATGACAGGAAATGAGCCTGCATTATCTCCCTTAATTAGAAAATGAGCCAAGAGATGATTAAATAAACAGACTGCCACAAGCTTTAATAAATGTGAAGACAACTGATTTATCAACATAACTTAAGGAAAGGAGAATAATTGGGGATGTTGGCAGTAGATGAAACATAATGTTAGTCTGCAGGACTTATGGTGTATGTTTAAAATAGATTTTATCAGACTTTTGCAACACAGTGCATTAGTTATAAAATCAAATGAAGCAAATAATTCAAACAAGGTTCTCCCTCCCATCTGGGAGTTGTCCTTTCTGCAGTCAAAGAGGTGGTTATAGTTTAAAATGCCATTGTAATTTATATGTCATTTCCCCATACCCATCAGCAGGTTAATTTGACAGATTCTTGAGTCTGTGTTTCATAGAGTTGTTTTATATGGGGAGAAAAGAGGAAACTGACATAGTCGCTGACCCCACAAAGTGTTCTGAGAAAAAAACACATGTCCAATTTGTTAAATTAGGGTAAAAGAAGATGTCTGAAAGTTTATGATTTCTTTTCTGCAGCCAACAGACAGACAAGGCAGCACCATGAGAGCTCTCAGAAGACCTTTGAAGTATGCCTTCATTGGGAGGCTATGGGGAAACATAGTGTTAAGATGCGTTACTTGTTTTGTGTCATTTCCCTGTGTGACCAGCTTTATTTCCTACTGTCAGTAGTTCATCATCATTCACTTTCGAGCCACTTCCAATGGCCAAAACACTATAAGCATGGGGGTGCCTATTACCTCCATCCCACCCTTTTCCTTTGTAAGTGACAGCTTGTCAAAATTCAAACACAGCATCTAAATATACTTTTTAGTGAGAATCTTTATGCAGCTGCCTCAGCACATAAATTTGTTGTTCAAACATTAGCACAGCTACATGAAGTATAGCCCTTCTACTTCCTTCCTGTGATCTGTTTTCTCTGACAATGTATTCTACAGTATGTAGAACTTAAGAAATATACCATATTACTTTATAAGCACATCATGAGCAAAACAATCTTGGTTCATGGAATTTACTTAATTTATTGCCAGTTAACAAACTTCTGATTACTGATCTGTGTATTGAGGAGGAAAAAAAGATAATTAAACAAAACAGTTGTCAAAGAAACACCTTTCTTCCCCAGAGTCTAATTCAGTAAAAAACTTCTCCCTGCTTGCAGGTCTCCACTCATCTTGAGTTTGCTAGGTTACATTCAGCTACTTCTAATCCCTTCAGTGAAGTGAGGGGCAATGCAGGAGACTGGGGAGGTGTCTGTTGCTTACTTCTTACTTGTGTTCCTCCACCCCAGTGTGGATTTACTGTGGGACACAGTCCCTTCACAGTGTCCCTGCTCTGGTGTGCACCCATGACACATAGATCCTTCAGAGCTGTGTGGGCTCTGGCACATAGCCCTTCCTTCCAAGAATATGTCTCTAATCATATCTCAACAGTGCCACCATTTGTCTTCTCTTAACAGCTGCTGCTTTCTTAAATCTGTGAGCAGAGGCACCATGAATTTCTCTAGCAGAAATTTTGGCACATGTTGGGTTCACTGCAGTGCTGTTAAGGGCAGATGGAAGTAGCTGACTGGCACAGGACAGTACATGACTTCTGGCCGCCATAACCCACCCTGCTAGCCCCCTGCCACCAAAACCCTTCCGGTACAAAGCATCCTCTTCTAAGTCATATGTGATCTGGTTGAAGACTTACTTCTGTTTTCAGTTTTGTTTTAAGTTTTTTGCCTATCTCTGAGTAATAGGTCTCTTCATTCTTCTTACGTGAAATATAAAAAATACCTAGCATTTGACAGAAGTCTTGTGAGCCTGAATTTAACAGTGTTTTCCACAAAATAAGAGTTGTACCAACAGAACTTGCTCCTGGTTCTACCTCCTACCTTCAGCAGCAAACTGGATCCTTGCTCTAAAAGTTACACTGGTTGAAATGGGAAGTGAGCGAGCTTTTAGAAACCTGGTCTGCTGGGGGCTGATGGGTCCATCTGTCAGAGGATGGGAAGAGCATCTTTGGCTATAGGCTTGCTTAGCTGATGAGGAGGCCTTTAAATTAAAGGTGCCAGTGGGAAGGGAACCTCAGTCTAGCCCACTCCTACTAGTTTGATAGCATTACAAATCAGTTTGTTTCCCAGCAGATTCCCAAATAACTGGAAACTACTGACTGTAGCGAAATTTTCTTCTGAGGTCAGGGCTGATAGAAAGCAGAAAATAGTAATCTGCTTTGCTTATTCTCAAGTTGTTGTTGTTTTTGGTTTTTTTTAATCACATCCTATGAAAACATTGAGCTTTTTCTCAAAGTAATTTTTATAAACATTTTTTTATTAGAACAGAAAGTAATAAAACATTTGAAAGTAATAAACATTTGAAAGTAATAATTACATTTGAATGTTATATTAACATGTTAATATTAATAATTACGTTTGACAAAAAGTAGAGAAGGATATTGCTTATGTGCACTATTCTGCTTACTTTTGACATACCGATTTCATTTAGATCCAGGGATTATAAGCCACGGTAGCAACTGGCTGGAACTGGGGGGAAGTAGTGACTATCAGTAGAGCTTAGTGTATAAAAATGGTGAAACTGGCAATTGCCTCTGTGAGCATGGACTTCATCTGCAGGATAAACAAGGACAATAGGATTTTCTTCCCTCATTATTCTCAGTGTAAAAGCTTCCATTGGCTATATAGCATGATTGGTTTCTGAAAACTTTTTCATCCGATATTTGGAGCTGCTTAAAAGCAGTTATAACATGGAAGTCAAGATACCAAATCAAGAAAACTGTTTTCATGAGAGTTCTGCCAAGTCTCCTGTCTATTTCAAGATGGGCCAATTAACAGTACTGTAGTCATACAGTGCTTTTATGCTTTTTGTTTTTCCAGGGTTACAGACCTCATAAATATCAGCCCCCAGCTCTGTAACTCTTGTCACCTGCCTCTGTACATGAGGGCAGAGTAGCTACTGGTATATATCCAATTTATGTCTTTTCATTAAATTATTAGCAACTTTGATGCATCTTTGTCTATACTACAAAAAAATGCTTGCTCAACAGGCAATTCATTGCCAGTAATGTGACAGATGTAGTAGAAATACTATAAACATAACACTTCTGGCACTAGCTTCATTCAGTACTCACAGTGGAAAACTCAGCTGTGGCAAGTTTAGCAAAACGTGGCAAAGTTCTGGCGTTTTGACACAGGCACTCTCAGATGAAGCACAGCTGAGTGAAACAGGATGATTACAAGAGACTTTTTATGCAGACAAAATTTTCAAGCATATATTTTAAAATAGAGGTATTCCTTTTTTAATTCACTGAGGTTTTTTTCCAAAATATTGCCTTGTCTGCTTAGTTATTTTTTTATGTTTATGGCAAACATTAGAATATACACTTTTCCAGCCCATATTCTTTGTATATCCACTTATAATCTTCATGAAGGCAGTGAAGGTATGCACAAATCAGTAGAGTCTGAAGTGCAAGTTATTTGCCAGCCAGCAGAGGACAGTTTGAGCTTAAGAGTGCAGGAGAACTAATTTCATTTAGTTACTGTGTTCTTGTTGTTACTATCCTTCATAGCTACTCAGTTTTACTTTTACACTGCTGCTCATTGCCATCAAAGTACAGCCCTTCAGATCTTTTCAAGGTGTACTGTGTCACAGCATGTAGAAGAAGTAAGACAACAGTAATATTAAGACATTGTTTTAAAGATACCTCCGGCTGTTTATCCTTCCAGACTTCCCAGTGTGTTGTGTGTGCTGCCTGGATGGCTTTGGGGAGGGAACATGTAAGGTTTAGTCTTGTTCAGATTTGTTCAGTCACTGCTGCCAACTAGAAAACAGGTGGGTTTTTTTCTTTCAGAAATGCAAAAAAAAAAAAAAAAAACCCAAAAAACAACCAACCAAAAACCTCAAATGACCTATCATTTCCTGCTCCCAGTCCAGTTATGGTGTTAATATCCAGTGAGATTTTCTTTACATTGTACGAGCAGTGAGAATTTCTCAAAAAATGTATCTGATCACTAACTAAAGAAGAAACCAGTTATAGGTAAATGCTGTCTTTTCCATGTCCTGCAGGAAATTAGAAGGAAACTGAGAGTTCTAGGACTTAACACTGCTGAAAAATAGAATTCTCAACTCTGATGCTGCAAGAAAGCACTGCCTTAAGGTGCACTGCCAGGCTGGATTTTCTGAATTTCTGGCACACATTTTCAGTGACTATTTCTATGGCATCAGCTGTTTTGCTTGCACTGAATTCAAGACAGAAGGACTTTACTAGTGAGATTTTGGTTAACTGTTAAAAAAGTGCCTGTGTTTTCCTTTCTTTAGTACTTAACAGCTTCCTTCAGTAGTCTAGCTGTCATAAGGCAATTGTGAAGACAGTTTTAAGAAGAAATTTCAGAAAAACTACTTTACTTAACTAAAAGCCTGTGTTTTCTTAATTTGAACAGTACTTGTTGAGTGATTCTATTAGTTTTATTGAGTGTTGGATTGGACTGTTATTATTCTCTCTAAACCTGAAAGAACCAGAAAACTGAGAAACAGCAAGCCCACCTTTGCTAATTGTCAAAGGAAAAAAATCTCATGTCACATGAACTTAGAAATTCTGCAAAAGAAAAAAGAAATGAGGAAAGATGTGTTATTGTTCCACTCAATTAGATCTGTTAGTGTTTAAAATAATTTATGCAAAATACCTACTACATGCAACAAAATTGTAGTTCATAGTGATGTCTTCTGATCAATGTTATGCAAAATTTTATGCTAAGGATAGTTGTAGTGTTTGCTTATTCACTCTGCATTATTCAGTGTGGGAAGCAACACATTCCAAGTCCATTTAATAGGGTAAGATACACTGAACCCAACCCAGATTTTTTCCACTTTCTCTGGCCCTTTTCCCGGCCAATGCACCAAGAAGTGTCCTGGTTTAGGATAAATTAGGGGAGAATCTCTAGAAGGAGTCCCCTAAAAAAACAAACCTCCACCACCCCTCCCCCCCAGCCCTGGGTTTGGGAAGGAAATTCCTTGGAGGAAAGTGGAAAAAAACGGTTTATTGACAAATGAAAAAAACTCTCCCCACCACAAGGAAAAGGAAAAGCTGAAGTTACTGTGAGGGGGAGGGCACAGAGCTTCTTTCGCGGGCCCCAGAGATTCTCAGACTTCTCAGATCGGGTCAGGTTCGGAGCCGGTCCAAATCTTCGGGGGGGCGGGGCGGGGCGGGGGGGGAGAAGAAAGGGGAAAAGAAAAGGGAAAAAAAAAAAAAAAAAAACGGAAACAGGCAGCAACAGCAGCAACAGCAGCAACAGCAGAGAGAGAAAAACAGTGGCCAAGCAGCGGCAGCCAGCAGCGAGCGAAGCAGCCAAGAGAGAGCAGCAAAGTGGTAGCCCCCGCCAAGGGTTGGGGGGGGGGCAGCTGTTAGATACAACAATGTAGTCCACGATATGGGAGAGGAGGCACCGTCAACCCAGGACACCTTTTCAAATATTTCTTTTTTTCCTTTCATCTGAGAAATCAAGTTGGTACTCCCTTAAAAAAATATTCAGAAATCTGTCCTTCCTTGAAATCACAAATACATGTAACAAAACATGTAGATTCCTGATGCTTACACACTGGCTTGTTAGCATTAATTCCAGAGAGTAAGTAAATACTTCAGGGACTTGATAAAGAATAGCAAGTCTTTCTCCTTATGTTCTTTAGAAGTGAGTTCCATGTTAAAGTCTCCTCACTTACTGGTCTTGGCCTTATTCAACACATAGAATGGGTACAGGCTTCTGGTTTGGATTTTGGATTTGAAAAACAGCATCTACTTCTGCCTTCATTTTTTTGAGCTAACTGTGTAATCCAGAATTGAGAGCAGGAACAAGTCTGAATCTAGCAATGCAAAATAATGCTCTGGAGTATCTTGTATTTTCAAGAGGAAGTGTATCTGCTGTCAAATGCTCTGGTATGGAGAGTTTCTGTTAATGAGCACAGAAAGACTTTGAAAGTTTTCAATATGTTTTCAAGTGTTCATGTGTCCTGTGTCTCTGTGTTTGATTTTCAGATTCCCTTATCTCTCTAGCCTTTATATTTCATTCAATATCCAGCTGGGACTAGGTATCACAGTACCTTAAGGCAAAGAGCATTTCCAATGTTCTTGCCTTCTCAGAAGAGTCAGTTGATAGCTAGTTGTCCCTTGCCATGTTTGGGAAATACTCTTATGTGCTTTTAATCAATAATGCTAGTCAAGAACATACTTCTGCACATTTCCCAATTTAAAATGAACAGTGACGTTTCAGAAAAGCACAAACCCACGGAGACTCAGGAGACACTGAAGAACATTCAGCTTTTTGTTAAAGACAGTGCTCACCTAAGGCTATGCAGTGGCAGAATAACTAAGGATCAGATCTTCAGTGAGGTTTGAGGGGGAGTGTTCTGCAGAGTTAAGTGAAAGGGGGACTGTGTGCTAAGTTCTCTGGTCCCCATCAGAATCAGTGAGAGATATGCCAACAGGCTCTGTGAAGAGTGAGTGGTTAATATTTAAAGGTAAGTATCTCAGAGGGGGCAAAGTCTGGCAAGTAGGAGCAGCTTGTTCAGTAACAGGCTCTGCAACACACATGCCTCATGCTGCCACCCAGCCAAGATTGGACACTGCAGGCACGACCCTTCCTTTCCTTCTCACCAGCATTTTGAGCGAAGCCAACTTTTTCTTTGCCAGCATTCAAATTGTATCAGTGTCTTTGAGAAAACATTTCCTGGTTATTGTGTGAATTCCTCTAAGAAAATAACAAGTAGGAGTGGATCACTACCACAGAGCTTGCACCAATTCACTCTCACAGGAATCATGGTCTTTTTATTTTTTTAAAGCACATCTAATTCACTGTCATTGGGTGAAATCAGTAAAAGCTCAAGCATATATATGCAGGAATGCAATGTAATTGTACTTTTGTGTCCTTCAATTGCCAGTAACCATATATATCAATACAGAGAATATTTCTATGCATCAGAGATGTCAATGTTTTTTAAAGTTAAGCACTTTTCTGACTTTACAACTTTGTTGAGATTTTCAAAACTGTGGCCAAGCAACTGTTGCAACAGAAGGCCTTGCAGGGAGAAAGTTACATTTGCAGCAATGTTCTCCTGACAGGGTGGGGAAATAGAATCTATGGAGAAGATTCTGGATGTAACTGAATAACAAAAAAAAAAAAAAAAAAAAAAAAAAAAAAAAAAAAAAAAAAAAAAAAAAAAAAAAAAAAAAAAAATCAGCATATAAGGGCGAGAGAGCCTTGGGGAGAATTTGTATTACTTATAAAATAGATTAATTCTGCCTCTAGAGAGAAGTTAGAAATGGCATGATAGGTTCATGCTTCCTGGCTGTTATGGCAAACTGGTTTAAAGCCCTCTAGTTTACATCTTCTGCATGTAAGTTCCTACTCTGCCCTTTTCCTGGACACATTTATCCATATCTAAACTCCTACCTCTGATGCTAATGCAGTTTTCCTCCCACCCTCTGAAGGAGGGTGGCCCAGTTGGCTCTGATATGGTCCACATTACTGTCTGGACTGCTTTTATAACAAGGTGAGATGATAGAGATGATCACTGTTCAGCAGCAGTTGCAGAAGGAAGTTACAGTGTTTTACCTCATAGGTCTATCAGCCTCGATTATAGGAAGTACACTAGGAACATGCAGACATTGAGTATGTGTAAAATTGAGGGCCAACAAAGATAAAAGTTGCCTTGAAATGCGTTAACACCTAATTAATATTCAGTAGGAAGCTGTCCAACACTGTGCTGAATTTTATTTAGTTCTGCATTTGGTGTTTGTTGCTCTAATAAAATAAACCTAATCACAGCTATTTAAGAAAAAAAAAATTAAAAAAAAACCCAAAAACAAACAAACAAACAAAAAAAAAAAACCCCACAAAACATTTAAGGAGAAAAGGAGACAGATTTATCCATGAACAGTCAGCTTTGTCATCTTTAACTACTAGTTCAGCTTACTGTATATATCACTGTAGAGGTCACATATTACTGTATAAATTCCCAAACTAATTACATTGTCTTTATAACAAATTACAACATTTCATTCTATTACATACATAGCAACAAATAACAAGTAATGCAATATAAATATACAAGAAAGAAAAAAATAGTTAAAGGTTTGGAAAGGGAGGAGAAAGTCCCATGATTATGTGTAGGATTCTAGGTGGAAAAGTAATCTGTTAAACACAGATACAGTGTGTATCTTACACAGAGTAAGATACAGTTACAAAATTGTCATGAAGCCATTTGCATTAGATCTTAATGACCTTAAAAATTATAAAAAAATATTTAATCAAGCGAAGAGATTTTTTTAGAGACTTCTGATAACTTCGTAAATCTCAATTGATTTTCCAAGGTAAATACTGGGTGGTCTGGTGTATATGGATGGCTGTTGGTCAGATAATGCCTTTCCAGAAAAACTGCTGACAAATATGAAGTCTAATAGAAAGGGGCAGCCAGCTACCAAAGAGTTTGTATCAGAGTGCTTGTAAATCAGATTAAATAAAATGCTGTGTGGATCCCAAACCCCAGTTCCTAATGGAGTCTGTAAATGGTCCAAAACCCCATCTTAGAGATGAATGCCACAGCTTTGGTCAAGTCCTCAAGGCTTGTGTTCCTGTGCCCTTTGTGCCTGTGGTTAGGCAGAAATAACTAAGCAGAGAAGGTGTATCTAGAAGTCCTGTTGGCTTCAGGTTCAATGAGAATGATTTGAATCCTTTTTCTTACATTAAATTAAAAGGTTTCTGGTATTTGTAGTTGATTTATTTCTTTGGGCATGGGGACGTAGCACCATTTACCTGACATGGCTAGGGATTTATTAGGTTATTAAAGCTGTCAAAAGTGACCAAATGCTACATTTTACTTGCCAGTTACGTTCATTGTCCTTGAAAGTGACAGAGAGGGGCAGAAACATGGAGCCATATAAAACCACATGAATTTGCAGAATTGCAGAAATATTAACAGTGAAGAGGCCTGTGCACACTTAACCACAAATGTCATTTGTTTTTTTTATTTCTCTTTCTTGTTTTACAGAAAGAGATGACAACCAGGATGTGTCACTAAAAACTACACACTGAAGACAAACAAAGTCCAATTTCCTTCCTACAGCAAAGTTCAAGAATATGACAGCTCTCATGGACTGAGACTGTTTGTTAATCCCTGAAAGCAGGAAGTGTTGTTAACCCTAAATATGTTGCTAGGAACCTCATCTGAGCAACATGGATTATTGAGAAAAAGAAGAATTATATCAGCTCTAGCTCCTTTATCAGAGAAAAGAACCTCTTCAGTCACAGACAATGGCAGACAGTGCCCCTGCTGCTAAAGCTTTACTGAAATTCAGATCCCTGGGCTGACCTCCAGACTAGTTTTGAAATAAATCTGCAATCTTGCATTCTTTTTTTTTTGTTTCTTGAGATGTGCTTTCTTTCCTAACTGCAACAGACTATTAAGAGGTTCTGGAATCAAAGAAAACTTAGCCTTTAATGCCCCCTACCCTACTCCAGGCCACCCAAGGTTTGGCCACCATTCCCAAATGCCAGCAAGCCTTGTGTTTCCAGGAAGACAGCCACATCTTTGAGCTGAACCGGCAGTTGGTGGTCCATTGTGACTCATAATTTAATGACAGTGAGAGGGTTTCTAATCTCTACTACATGAACAGGGATCCAGATATAGCTCTGCAGTGCTGAAGTATTTTCCTTGAATTCATGCTATGACTGACAGCAAATGTTCACAGTATCTCTATATTACATAAAAAACCATCTACAGTCATAATTTTCTTGAAGTACCCTATGAAGTACACCAATCTGTAATTTCCTTCTATCCCCTTAAGGATCCTTCTCAATCACCCTAAAATTTCATCTTTTCAGAGAAAAATAAATTTGAGTAACTTGCAGGAAATACAGTAAAGATGAGTGGTAAAAAAGGTTAGAGCAGGAGGGACTAATTTAAAGTCTCTGTTGACATTAAACTATGCCCAGCAATGTGACTTACTTTATACACTGGGCTTAACACTATTTTTTTCCAGAACTTAAAATCCAAGTTAATTAACACATGTATGGACAGTCTGGAAGGATTTATTGCAGCACATCAAGTCTTCTATGCCAAATGTGCCCTAAGGAGGCTTTCTTTTGAAAAAAAAAAAAAAATTAAAAATTTAAAAAATTAAAGTGATACTTAACAAAGATACCAAAAATACTTCCGGAAAAATGGGAATCAAGTGGAACACATCTGTGTATTCTGTGCCTTGTAATGAATTTTGCACACTTGTGTTATTGTGAAAAGTTACTTTTTCCTGAGTAGGTGCTGAACCCTGTTGCTGCCTTCTCCTTGAATAAGTTTAGGTATGTTTACATCTTCTGAGACAGAAACAGAAGAAAGTCTCATGGAGCATCCAGTGATTGGAACATTTGAAACAGAGGGGAAAAGACACTAAAGAATAACACCAAATATTTTCTAGCTTAATGTTGTAGCACATTATGATTTACTTGCCTGCTTGCTTAAATCAAGGCTTGTAAAATTCTTGCTGGGAAAAAGTGTTTATGTCTGTGAACATTTAGTGTATCTCTGATGGGGGCTTTTCTGCATCTCTAGAACTACACAAACAGCATTATCCTTTGCTTTCAAGGGGATGGACCTAAGTGTTCCTACCTCCTTTGGTAGTCTTTGCAATCAGGTTAATTCTTTGGGGATTGGAATGCACATAGATGATTTCTGTTCAGCTGGCACTTCTACAGGATTTAACTATCTTCTGGAATTCATTGCCACAGCTACTCCTGAGCCTACCTCATTTTAAAGATGAAAAATATAACTTCTTTGGGGTGGTTCATGTAGCTGGCGACTACCTGGAATTACAACTTCAATTGCTTATAAAGAGTTTCTTGAACTCCTCCAAAGTGCCTGGGCTGTGGCACTGTTTGAGATGGAGTTGTAGCTAATGCAGTGAACTTGAATTCCACTTCTACTGTGGACAGTTGCCATGTGGTGTTCCCAGTCTGGGCAACACTAGCTGGTATTTGAAAGATTAACATAAAGATGCAAAGGTGTGGAATTTAGTGCAAAAAGATCAAAGTCACCACACAAATTGGAAAACATGGGGTCTTATGCATAATTTAGTCTTCATTTTATTACACTACTTACCATATGCTGTTTTGGGACTATTTACTGCAGCTCAGTCTGAAGATTAGGGAGAATTTTTTCTCAGTTACGTTTTCGTGAACACATAAATTTTGGGAATGTGAAACTTATCAGTTGGAGTGTTTTCCTTTTCTTTTAAACTATTTTTTCCCCACAAACCCCTATGTTTCATTTTCTGGTATGGCACACTGTATGAGGCAAAAGAGTGAAATGCAGAGTTGAACCCTAGAGGATTTGTGTTTGACCTGGCCAAAATCCCTGCAATGACAAAAGCCCATTATTACACACGAGATGAACCAGCTGCAAAGGAGAGGAAAGTGTACTTGTTTTGGTTGCTTATTCTGCTAGAAAAAAACATGGAGTTTCCTTCCTCCACTTGACAAGATGTGGTCTACTGCTGAGAATCTCCCAACATGTACTCTTGCTTCTGCAGCACAGCCATTCAGCCACCACCTGGCCATCATGTGCCATGGGCCATTTCTCCTGTTCTACTCTGTGGTAGCTGATAAGCAAATACAAATGTTTGGAATGTGGCATCACTACGTAAAAATATCATTTTACCCCTTCCCATAGAGAGAGAAAGGCAGCTTCCTCTTGAGTCTCGTGATCAAAGATTCCAGCATCATCAGTAGTTTCCTCAGGGCCACAGTCAGACAGAATCCTGCTTTGCCATGTTAATGCCTTTTCTACCTGGTCTTATTATTATCTATGTTCCTAATAATGCCAGCATTCTATATTGTTCTGGGATTGGGAAAGGTAGGAGGAGGAGAGGGAGAAAAGAGGTTATTGTTTGGATTTTTTGTTTTGTGGTGGTTTTTTAAATATTTTTTCTAGTTCTTCAATCAGGTTTTGGTTTTCTTATGTAATTTTTTCCCCTGATACTTAGCTTTGAAGATGCTGTTGTGTTAGGCTTCTGTCAGGGTCCGCAAACATATGCGGGGAACCTGATGGTTTGTTTTGGAGATCTCAAAGTGCAAAAGACACAATAGGGGACAACTCAGTTTGCTTAAACAAAAAATGCACTTTTATTTAGTGCCCACAATGCGATAGTAGGGAAAGAAAATAGAGAATAGTGAGAAAGATAGAGAAAGAGGGGGAGGGGATTATAGCTACCAATGTGGAGAGTCGGAATCCTCAAGGTGTAGAGATGCCCATAGACGCGATCTTCTCCAGTGGGGTGATCATGAAGGTGTTCAGGTCTCCAGAGTCTTTATAGGTTGGTTGGGGGAGGACCAAGGCGAGTGGCACAGAGCCAGAGAGAACCAAATGAGTGGCAGAGAGCCGAGGCAGGCACCTGTGTTAAGGTTGGTTGCTCAGGAGCAAGCTGCAAGCCGTACCCCACTCCTAGTATGGTCAGTATAGTCAGCTCAGTCCACTGTAACAAGCTCTATTGTTCAGTCCTCCAAGACTCAACAAACGTTCCACCTCAGCCAGGCCAGGGGCTCCCTTCGGGGTCCTGGTCCCCAACCATCAGAGACAGTTGTGAGGCAAATCACATCCTTGGACAGACTCTGACAGCTTCAAGGCACTTCAAAGTGCCTTTATAGAGGAATAATTTCAACTAACTGAAACTCAGCATTACTCTGAAGTAATGAAAAATTGTAAATGGTTCCTATGACACCAAACTTGACTTCAGTTGTTAAAGACTTAAGAGCTTTCATTGATTGTCTCTGTAATAAGAAATTTTGTAGTGAACTTCTGTTTTGTGTGGACATAAGTTAGTGACAACTGTAATATGAAACAAATTTGATCATAACCTCCCTTAGGTTTTATGAACAATGGAGTCCCAGGGTCTTTTGAAGGGTGGGGTTTTTTTACTAGTCCACAACAGCAAAATTGATGATTTTATCTATCAGATTTGAGAGAAGCTGGGGACTTATGAAACTTACTAGTTTTCTCCAAGAACTCAGGCTCTAAAGCAGCAAAACCTACACTGGGCAAGTTATTTGATTCTCCTGATAAATGCATTCATTAAGAATAAGGCAGGGAAAGAGAAGGAAAACAAATAATGTGTTTTCACATTTCAGGACCTACGGACAACAACTCAAGATGTGCAGAAACTTAATGGGTGAACACTGTCCTCAGTGATCACAAATTCTTTGTGGAGAGGATACAGAGACTTATGCTCTCCGTAGCTGCGAAGCCACTCTTGCCAAGTCTCTGTTAACAACAGACTAAAAGGATCTTTGAGCACCTTTGGGTTAAATAAATTACACATTTTGGAGCCCCCTCACAAAAAGCTATTCCTTCCTGTCACTTTTTACCTTCTCTGTTCTTGAGGTTTCTTATTTTCTGAGTGGGAGGTCTCAGAGACAGCCTTCAGCCCTTCAGTGTTCCTTTTGCTTCCCCAAGGACAGTCTTGTTACAAAAAGTAGCTTTCTCACCTCCCTCTGTGCCTCCAGAAGGGCTACCTCTCACCTATGCCCTCTGAAGAGAGACCATCAAGGGCTGTCATCTCTTCAGAAAAACAAAAGCAAGAGAGCAGGAGGTACCTGCAAGAGCAGAAAAACAGGAGTCACTGCACATGAAACAGAAACATGATTGTTATAGTAAAGCACAGTTTATGTGCTTTAGAAAGGGGATAACACTGGGGCACCCAGTATAGACAAGTGGTCAGTATTTAGACATTTTTTCCTATATATTGGAAAAAAATAAATAAAATATATTTTTACTAGTTATGGAGACTATTCCAAGGGCAAAGCAAGCCAAATCAGCACTAACAATCTGGTGATGGTGTAAATTTGAATAAAGAGTTATAAAATATGTTTTTTTCCTGTGTTTTCTGCTAAAATAGGCAGCGATTCCCAAGGTTTAGCCAAATATATTAGAGCTCTTAAAGTAGTTTCTGTTCCATGTTTTACTAAGTTTTCCTATTTTAAAGACAGATGTAATTAATATAATTTAAAGTTATAATAATTTTCTCCCAGGGAAAAAATAAATCATTTGTCCAGTCTAATACATGTGTGTATGTGGATGTGCACATATATATATATGTATATATGTGTGTGTGTGTTTGGGGATATGGATGTGAAAGCATCAGCATATGCATGTGTACACTCCCTCTCTTTCCTATAAGATATATTTTTTTAAATTTTGGTAATTTTTAAGGGAATGCTTCTTTCTAAGAAATAAGTGGTTGATTCTTTTTTCCTCCATGTATCAGCTCTGTTTGGTGTGTTAATTTTTTTAATGATGTCACATTTGTCTCAGCCTTTTTTAGTTCTGATTGTTATTAAATAATTGTTCAACTGTATGAGAAGAGACTGTTGTCTAATTACAATTAACTGCTGTAATCATTAAAAGAAAAGGAAAGTTTACTTTCCAAACCAATCATAATGGATGAAGCAATGGAATACAAATATAAATAAACATAACCAGAAGTGTTGTTTAGTAACTTAGCATCCAACTCTTCAGCAAGAAAAATGCATATGGTTTTCATACCATAGAGCAGAATTCCTTGGCAGGCTCCCTGGACTCAGAGGTGAGTGAGATCTATCACTGCCAGCACCAGCTTCACGGTCCTCCTGTGACAGCATGACACCAAGAAAAATTGACCAAATTTTGTGCTAATGAAAACTGACCAGTCTCTCACCAACACTGTGGGATCAGATGAAGTATGAGTAGCCATTCCTTAGCTAGGCTGGCCTGCTTATTTTTGCCTGTCAAATATTTGAGCTTGGGTAACTCATGGGTTTCATTATGTCCTTTACCTGACTCCTGATGAGACACTCCAAGGAGTGTCCAGGAGTGACGGGTAAGTAGCACCAAGACAGTTAAAGGCAAAGTTTTGTCTCCTAAAAACAAAAGTCAAGAGCCTCAAAAGTTGGCTGTTAGAACTTGGGAGCTCACTGCCTCGTTCTCTTTGTCCTCATTCCTAAAGCACAGATAAGCACATATATATATGTGCATAATTACATGTAAAATTACTATACCTAATATGAGTCGGGTACAGAGCTTGAAGGGGGCAGGAGCATTGGAGTTAAGAATGGCATTGTAGAGACAACCTGTCATTGTAGAGATGGACACAACACACTGTGCAACATATCAAAAGCTTCTCTTTTATTTCCTGTATGTTCCCTTTTTATACTTTTCTAAATAAAGTGTGTAAAGAACATATTTCTAAACAAAGTGTGTACTTTAATTATTGATGAATTAAAACAACTCATCATGTTCATTAGTACAAAGCAATTAATATCAATATATTTGGCAAGCATTCACAAAAAATCTAAAGGCATATATTCTTTTCTGTTTCTACAAAACTGCAAATATCCTTTTAATTGTCTTTCTTTTATAAGTTCCTCTTCCAATGACCTCGTCTTTTTCCTTTCACGGGTATTGTAAGCCGCACTCCCCTCCCTTCCCCGCCCCCCCCCCCCCCCCCCCCCCCGGCCCAGAACAACCCAGTAGGAGAGCTGGACTTCAGATCTCTCTCTCTGGCATGGAGAGGATTGGAAGATTAGAGATGTTGAGACTGAAATGGAGTAACTGGAAAACAGCTGCTGAGAGAAGCTGAGGAACTCAGAAGCTGAAAGAAGCCAAATGGCAAGGGTAGCAGGAAGTTTTGCAGGGTAGCATGTGCATCTCCATATATCAGAGGGCTGTGCCACCATTCAGAGGGTAATTTGTAGAAAAAAGTTTGTAGAAAAATGCCAAGAGAAAGCTCATGAAGTTGAATAAAGGGAAATGGAAAGTCCTGCAATTGACAGGACCAGACTCAGTCTGTATATGCAGGAGCCACCCATACGAAAGGCAGTTTGGCAGGGAAGGACCCAGGGCCTCTGTGGACACCAAGCTCACCACAAGGCGATAATCTGCTCTCATGACAAATATATCAAAAAGCCTCCTGGACTGCATTAAGAAGAGTGTTATCAGCAGATCAAGAGCTGATCTTTCCTCTGTGATCAGCCCTGGAGACATGCCTCTGGAGTGCTAAGTCCACTCCTGGGTGCATCAATACAAGAGACAGTACAGACTGAATGAATGCAGAAAAGGGCCACAAGCATGACGAATGGACTAGGGCATCTCTCACACAAGGAGAAGCTGAGAGATGGGACTCTTTATCCTGTAGAAGGCCAATGGGGGATTGCAGGGGTTCAGGGCTGCTTACCGGCTAGCTTGCTCACTGAGTCCACATTCAGGGGTACAGCTTTGTACATTTTAGGTTTGGTGGGTCTGAACCTCAGGGAGAAGCGTGACAAATGGCGTGGAAGAAGAAAGGAGGACTCCCACGTGGGCTTAACTAGTCTTTATTCCACCCCAAGGGCTGCCCATGTATGGATTGAGTTCTGGCACTTGGGTTTTGGCTTAAATATGGTGGGCGTGAACAGGGGCAGTGGGCAATCTAGAACAATTCCAGAGAGAGGGAGGAGCAACCCAGAACAGGGATACTTAACAGAACAATAAAAGAGGGAGGGAACCTGAGACTTTGCCAAATCACTTTGCAATCTCATGAGAATTTTCCAGGCTTCTGGGCAGAATGGCCAGGTGATTGACAGGACCCACCACCTGGGAAAGACCAAGGGGTTTGGACAGGGGATATAGGGAAAACCATTAAAAAACAAGGAACAAAAACATGCAGGACATGGGTAAATCTCAAATGCACTGCAACAGGGGATGTTATCCCTGTGTATAAACATTTAATGAAGTGAGTGAAGAAAACAATCAGACTTTTCTCAGTGGTATTGTTATGGAGAACATTCTGTATTAAATAATTCATGCTGAAATAAAGTATAAATAAAAAGCAATAAGCAGATACCAGTTCCGGGAAAACTAGGTTTGCGTTCAGGGATGGGTGGCTCCAGCAAAGGAAAAAAAGAAATCAACAAATGAAAAGAGTGTCCCAACCCTGGAGATGAACCATTAACGGTGATTAATCAAGGATATGCCAAATCAGATAAGCCTCAACGACTGGGCACACCCAGTGCTGCCTTCCCAGAAAATTCATCAGTTCATCAGGCTCTGCCTGATGAAATCTATTCAGAGGAAAAACTGTTTCAAAAGAGAACTCATGAATACACAATCCGAGCAAAGGTGGACAAAGGAATCTGGCCTGGGGGAAAATAAAGAGTATAAAAACTGGACACATGGTGGTGAGATTCGTGAATGAGGGAGGACTGGTGCGATAGAGATCTGTCCATACTTTCACCCAGTGTCGATCCCGGGATCGGGGCTGTCCTTATATAGTGGCTTTCTGTGTTCGCTGTTACGAGAAAAAATAAATTTTGGTTCTTTATTTTATTTTTCAAATCTGGCTGTCTCATTTATAGCAATATCCAATGACAGAAGCAATTGGACACAAAGTACAGGAAATTCCTGTTAAACACTTGAAATCCTTTTCAAAGTAACCCTGGCTCTGATTGTGACATTGGACTAGGGATTGCCAGCAGTGCCTCTAGTACAGTGGTGTGATGGGCCTGGGACCACAGCAGCCCATCTTAGGCTGTCCAGCAGTGACAAGGTTCTTCTTGTCTGCTGTTGACAATCCCCTTGTCAAGGCTAGAAGAGACCTGTTCTGTCAGGGGAAAGAACTGTAGAAAACCCTCCTACAGAATGTTGCTGCATGCCTCCCTCATTTTCCCTATCCTGATACTATACAGTAGTGAAAGCTGAGCAGCAAGAGGTAGGCAACTCCCTGCATCAGCCAAGAAGCAAAGGAATGGGGCAGAAGCGACACCGCCTATTGCAGCCCACACACCTTACCGCACTGCACAGCTTGTCTCAGCTGTGCATTACCGCCATAAATGGGATTATTTTTTCCCTGCTGCTGCTCAATATGATGGCAAAGCAGGATTCAGCCTCCCTTTTCTATTCCAAACTGCTCTTCACAATCCTTGGAAAGAGCATAAAATAAAAGTGAGGGAAACCCAGCAGGTGATGAGTGAAAAAAAGCAGATCTTCCTGATTGGAAAAAAAAAAGTCTGACACAGAACAGATGACACTCATGGTTTAAACTTTAGTTGTGTTTACTATGTCATGGCAATTACAGCAGTTTAAGTAAATTGACAGGTCATGTGAAGGTGTCACCCACTTGATGCATGCATTTTGGGAAGTGGAGCCATTTTGGCAGAGTAAAAGCCACACATCACTCACACCCCTAAAAGTCATACTGCGGGTAATTACTAACCATTCAGTAATAAATATGGCACAAAGGGTAGCAGTAGTTAGGAGGGGAAGTGCATGAACAGTAGGGTTTTATTGCTGTAATAATGCTCTGTCCTTTGAAAAGTAAATAAAACCCCACGACAACATAGAACCCAAACTAGAGCAGTTAGGAAATTTGGCATTTGTAACATATCACCTGTGTCACAGAATTCTCCTAGAGCACCACAGAATCTGGTCAGGCTAGTCAGCTCTGAAACTTGGGACGCTTCTTTGTTTTTGTGCAGCATTAAGCACATTTCATGTTACTTTCTGATTTAGCCAGAAGCTTATGCACCAGTTCATGCACTAGAAAGGTGTTACCCCTGCCCTCAGAGGGGTAACATGCTGCAACATGGGAACGGACCTTCACAGAGGACAGCAGGCAGCAGCTTGGTGAAACACGGAAAGCTCTTTATTATCTGACTCCAATTAGCTTATATACATTTTGTACAGAGGGCCAAGATTGGCCCAAAGAGGTTACAACCTCCTGACTCCATTGGTCACTATGACCATCAGTCAAGTTCTCTCTCAGAGAACAAGAATGCAAAACATACAGATAAATTCTAAGAATACAATATTGTTTACATGAAGCAGCGTGAGAAGCTGCTGCAAAGACTCAAACACTTGAAACCAAGAAATGTAGGGACGACAGAAAGGTCCCATAGCAAGAGACCGGCTGCGAAAAAGTGACATCACTTTCACCAAATGAAGGAAGAAGCTTGCTGAACACACCGAGCTATATGTGGATGGAGCAATAAAACATCAACTTGGCTGGAAATAAACTGAACAAAGCTGCATCCTCTATTGCTGGTAGCTGTAGCTTCTGGCTCAGTGGTGCTGTCATTTTAGGCAATTTGTCAATTAGTTTTCTACACGCTGCCATCAATGTTCATTAGTAAAAAGAGAATCAGTGGATGAGGTGATAGTAACAGAATTCTGGCCCACATTTGGAAGACCTCCTGAGTCTGCAGATAGGTCTAAAGTCAGCTATGAGTGATTATTCAAGCCTTGTCTCACCATGGTGTGCTGGAGTGCACTTCACTCATGGTCTCTGTCATGCAGCCTTCCCTGGTCTCAAGCTGTAAAAATCAGACATTTCCACAAACTGTTCCACTGTGCTCCCCAAAGACAAATGTTTAGTTAACTAAATGTATGTGCACTTCATACTATGTTAACAAAATAAAGAAAACTATTCCACCACCTGTTTAAACTTTCTGAGGTTTTATCTTAGAAAATAATTAGAGAAATAAGCTAACAGTGCAGTCCAAGACCTCTCATATCCAGTAGCTTCAAGGACACACACAGATAAGTCCTGCAGAGTTAAGTCTGAGCATTAAGTCACCTGATCTCCCAGTTGCCACTCCCAGCCACACCGCTACTACAGCAAATTAATCTATCTACTTCATTGCCTAATTTTTAAGGAGCTATGACATGATCATGAATGAAGAGACAAATGATCTTGACTAGTTGAAAAACTCTTTAAATCCCCCAAATCTTAATAATCTAATATACTGCATTTGTCCTTCTCAAACAGGGTGGTATGGTTCTTCCGAGCTTGTCTCCTGGCTGGCTCACTCTTAAGATACCACATAAAGGAGTTGTTCCTTTGGGTCCAGATTTCAGACAGAGACATGACTTTGCTTGGAAGAAGGAGCGGCTCACACTTGGTGGTAATTAGGAAGGTGTTTATTTAGGGCGAAGGCCCAGGTGTCAGAGAGTGTGAGAGTGTCTGTCTTTTGGCTCTTACCTCCCTTTAAGTACAGGGGTGTTACTGATGGAAATGAGGGGGAGTGACTTAGGTAAAGGGGGCATTGACATTACCATTTTGGGGCAAAAGGGGTGGGGGGATACCTGAAGCCTTGGCTGAACCATCTGGCTTTGCCAGGGAGTGTCTATTGATAAGGTACAATACACTGGGAGAGGGTACAATGGGGAGCGAGAGGCCTATTGAGAAGGATAATGACAGGGATTAGTGGAAGGGGGGGTATGGATGAACCATTACAGAAACTCAGTAACAAAAATAATACAGAACTTTAGAAATCTCAAAATGCACACTGCAACAGGGCGGTATGCAATACCTAAAATGGCCCCTACAAGAAAATTTTGACAAGGGCTTGTAGTGATCAGACAAGGAATAATAACTTTAAACCAAGAGAAGGCAGGTTCTATGAGCTTTCTGAGGCACTGCAACAGATTGCCCAGGGGTGCTGTTCAAGGAGAGACTAGATAGAACTCTGAGCAACCTGCTCTAGGAGGGAGGTGACTCTGCCCATGACAGTGGGGTTGGAACTTGGTGACATTTATGGTTCCTTCCTACCCAAACCATTCTGTTTCTGTTGTGACAGGTAAAAGAATTATAAAAGAAAGGCCTCATAAAACAGACCTGCTCTGCCAAATTGCCAAAGTTAGTCTGTCACTTCTTCTAAGTAATTTGCAAGTTGCCATGTGAAAACAGTCTTAGTATGAAAGCCCGTTAGGATAACAACCTATTCCTGATGAAAAAGAAATGCACCTGCAATAACAAGGGATTTGTCCCATGAGAATCAATAAAGAAAATATGTAAATAATCCAAGAATAGAGAGATTTGATGGACAAGAAAAATACCTTTTACTAACCAATAGAGTAATTGGCAAGAAAGTTATTAACCAATTAAAAGTTGCACACAGGCTCTGTAAATACTGTATCGTTGGAGTCCAGGGCATGGGGAAAACCCCTCAAATTGTCCTTGCTGGGACCCCAGGAAAGCACTGCCTTTGACCTTAGTCTATGGGAAAAACTTCCAACAGTTATGTATTAAATGAAAGAATAAAAATTTAAATTAGATAGTAATTTAGTTTGTCACAGGGTGAAAATTTGTAGTTTTGGGTTTTTAGAATGGAAGCAGATGGAGGCAAGATGGAGAATTTTGGGCGGTGTCTTAGGTTCTTCTTCATTTTCAACTCCATCTTCTGCTGTGATAGTGGCACAAAGACATTGGTAGAATGTCTGTGATGTAGAAAATTGTGTGTCTGGAATTGGTAGTGATAATTGACACGAAACTGTAAATATAGTATGTTTAAAGAGTTAATTGGACTAGAAACCTTTAAAAGGCCTTGAACACCAGGTCTCCTGTTCATGGCAGCGATATCTTTTGCACTAAGCCTGGTGTAGGGCAGTGTGCAGACTTTGAGATAAGAAAATTGAATAAACACCTTTTAAGAGTGAAGCTGCAAGTTCCGCCCATCTTTTAGATCCTGGTACAGAACTTTGAAAGGAAAAAAACCCTAATTAGAGGGATTTTGGACTCGAAATACAAGACTGTATAAAATGAGTTGTGATAATAAAACATTGGCTTTTCCTGCATGAAGATAATGGAGTCTCGGCTAACTTATTACAATATGCTTCTACGATTTTGTCAAGAAATTTCTGATGGAGTGCTTGTGCCTGGGAAGGAGAGCTGATTTCCTTAAATAAGCAGGCCTCTCTGACAGGACACACTTCATTAAGCATTCTTGCACTAGATTTTCCTAGCAGAAAGAAAAAAATCAGTATGAAAAAAAGAAACTAGTACAAAGAGTACTGTTTTAGTTTAGTAGTGGTGGTTGGAGCCCATTTATCAGCCAATTTGCTGATCATTTTCTTCTAAGATCATCATCCACGGCAATGAAATCAGACCTGCCCAGTCTGTGTTTCTGCCTCAGAGTTACTTGGACATGACATATAGTTACAAAAATAGGAGGGAGATTGAACTAAAGGAGGATTCTGAGTTGACTCCAAAAATTCAAACTTTACTATCAGCAGTGCATGATCCTGAGCTTCATAATGTATGTCTGACCCTCAAAAGGTCTGTTCCAAATAACATATGAAAAATTGAATTTTACTGGTAGATGAATATCTGAATGTCTGCCAGGGTTTTTATCTCAAACAACCGGAATGCTTCTGCAAATGAGCAGGAACTGTGATAAATTGCTACCTTAGTTTTGACATAGCATTTTGTTGCTATTAGCCAGTACTTCACAAGCTGATTTCATTCAATAGGCCTACATAAATCATTCTTTCTACCAGCCCATTGGAAAAAAAATCTAAAATACAAAGAACAAAATACAATTCCAAAATACAAAGAACAGCAGAGAAAAAAAAGAGCCAAATAACTAAACAAGCTGATGGATTTACCCTGCAGGCCTTGAGCGTGATGTCGAAGGCCAGCCTGTACTGCTGTTGTTTCCAACACTGCCACTTCACCTGCTGGGAAAAAAATGTCTTTAGTTTGTTACTTCTCATCCATGAGCATTTGCATTTCTTCAAGTTGAAGGTGGTTTTGCAGGATTCAAGGTGGGCCTAATGCATTCAATGCAAAACAGTTGCTCTAACAGCTTGGCTATTTCCTGCATCTGTGGCACAGCCAAAGGCTCATTATTTGATCCAGCTAGCCCAGTTACAGGCTGTATTCAGAAGGACGAAAGATACTTCCCTGAGAGAGACCAATGTGATTTTTATTTATGCCTCGACGTATTTTATACACAAGGTGAAGGATTCCTGTAAGGGCTGACACATGCTGACAGCACTGTCCCCGGAGGGGCTTTGCCTGACAGCTAATCAGGGCAGAGAAAACTTCCACGATCGGGCTGCAAGTGAACCCCTGACAGGTTGGTGGGGCAAATGCCTGGATGCCCGCCAAGAAAGCCTGCCAAAAACGCCTGTGAGGTCAGCCTGAGGGAGAAGCCTTAGCACATAAAAGCACACAGCTGCTACATACCGCCAGCCATTTTTGCTTTACGTTTCTTGGAGGGATCCAGGGCTCATTCAGAGGGTCATCTCAATCCTTCTCCCCCCACACTGGCTCTTCCTCCCTGCAGTCCTGCTTCCCTACCCATACCTGCTTTGCTCTGCTTCACTTTTTCCATGAACCAGCTCACCACAGGGACCTCGTGCTCTGCTGCCTCCCCGAGAGCACAGGTGCCACCATGGCCACCTTTGCCAGGCTTCCTGGGTGCTGCCATGGCCACCTGCATCCATCCATTTTACCAAATTGCCAAGGGCTGTGGACTGGATCCAAATGTTCTGCAGAAGAAATGCTCCCTCCTTCTCATCTTTGCATTATTCTGTCAACTTTAAAAATCTTGCTTACATGTACATAATGGGTCAATGGTAATTCAGCTAATGAAAGTGCTAAAGAAATAACTATTTACAACCTATCGACTTCTGTTGTCCTAATATAATTATGTTGTTTCTCAGTTGCTGGATTTTATCCATTTTTTTGTTCTGCAACTCTCCTTTCTCTCATTTTTTCCTAGTTTACATTTTAAAAATCTGACTTGTCTTTCAGTAGTCAGCAGAGGGAGCCATATCATTTACCTATGTGAGGCCTTGTAACTCCAGACGTTCTTAATTTGCTCTTTTTCACTTCTTGCAAGCCACAAACGTTCTCTAGCCTTAAAATTTCTTTAGTGTTCTGGCATGGGGATAGTCACATAGTTAGTTTGGCAGACTGTTACAGACTGCAAACAGGATCTATTTCCCAGGTATTTCATTTAATATTACCAAGCCAAAAATTACTTAGAGTCTGCACTCTGCATTATCTTAAAAAAAAAAAAAAAAAAAAAAAAAAAAAAAAAAAATTAAAATTCAGGTAAGAAATAATTACATCTTTAAACAAAAAAACTTGTAATTACTAAGATGTTTGAAAGAGTTGTAGCTTACAGTCAAGCAAAAATAATAGGTGAAAGTCCACATAAGAAGGTGTTGTTATGTTAAATGAGTTTTTTTGTTGTCCCCTCTATTAATAATTTAGTCCTAAGTTGTACCCCCCTCCCTTCCCTGTACGGTTAGTACTGTCTAGATTGCATTCACCTATGTAGCTGTCAATCCTAACCCTGCCTTCTCTTCCGGACTGTTCCCTATCAAGCTCCCAATTTTCAATGTCTTATTAGTTGTTTAGATTTTTATGTTTCTTTATTGATTTCGGTATTGAAATCCCCGCCTTGTCCCCTCTCCCTATTGGATCCCTGCTCTGAACTCTGCCCCCAGTGCAGTCCCTTAAAACCCAGTGTTCTGCCCTGAGAGAAGAGAGACTGACTTAGACATTTTGCTTTCATTTTCTCTTTTAGTTAGACCTTTTGCTTTCACTTTTCGTTTAGAGATTTTAGGTCCTAGCCTCTGCTATGTCTTCGAGTTAGTTGCAGTTTATGTTATATTTTTATAATATACCAATCTCAGAGCTGTAAGCTAGGCCCATCTTGCATCTTTTACACTGATCTGCTGGTGACTGCCTGGGACACACAGGGATGCAGAGGAATGTGTTGCACCGCCATAAAGAAGAGTATTGTGGCAAGTGGGGCTGATCTAGAAATTTGGAAACTACTGAAAGACAGTTGCAGGTGAGTCTAATCTGCCCAGTTATGCTTTCTCATCTCATTGTATTTGCACATAAAACTGAATGTGTCTGCGATGAACATGAAGTTCCAAGTATCTCTGTTTCTTTATCCAAGGAACAAGCTGATGGATTTCCCTTCTTTCATCTGGTTACCATTTTAGGACGAATATTAAGATATGAGGAAAATATTTTTGATGAGCTCTGTGTTAAAACACAGAAGCCATACTTCAGGGGCCAGTGAGCACTGCAGAGATGCATTTTAAACATCAATCCTTGGAAATAGCAGAGCAAACCAAACTCAGTCTTTAAAATAGCTGGTGTCAATATAACTGGTGTCAATCCTCAAAGAATAAAAATGTGCTTTTGATGGTGCAGTTCCTACTAAATAGGTCAGCCAATAAAATCAAAAAAGATCCTTTGGATGTTGAATAGCTGTGGCTCCATTGGGGTCAGGTTTTGGTGTAGAAAAAACCCCTCTAGGCCTCTGTAAGGGAAGAGACTGGAGCTTAAAATATGGGGTCTGGGTGAGCATATATGGATATGAAAAACCCAGGTAGAATCTCAAGTTTCCTTTTTCTCTAGGTACTGAGTCAAAGCTAGGGAAGAAACACCAGCGATGCAGAAGCAATTGTTCCTTGTGTTCCATGACTTTCTGGACAGCTATTTGCACATGGACAAGGACAGGTGACGCTCTGCCAATTATCTTCTGGAGGCACACTGCAAAGTTGTTGCAACTAAAACCAATGTAAAAAGCTTCTCATCCACTGAACTCCAAAGCATCAGATGGCCCCCATTCCTATTAATCTCTGATCTCAGAGCTTTTCAAATGAAAATCAAGTAGACGATTACAATGGTATAGGTTGGAGGGTACTTTAAAGGTCACATACTACAACCATCCCCTGCAGTGATCAGGGACATCTTCAAGTAGATTAGGTTGCTCAGAGCCCCATCCAACCTGACCTTGAATGTTCCTGAGGATGGAGCACCTCCCAGTTTTCTGGGCATATTGTGCCAGTGTTTCATCATTCTCATAAACAACTTCTTCCTCAGACCCAATCTGAATCTACCCTCCTTTTAAACATAATCGACCCTCTTTTTAAACAAAATACTTCAGAGCAATTGATTGGCTGTGGGGCTTAAACCATTTTAAAGCCATTTCCCGTCATTATTTTGCAATTGGTCCTGCTAAAAATATGTAACCCCATCTTTCTCATAGGCCCCCTTTAAAGGTGACAATATGTTCTCCCAGGGACCTTCTCTTCTCCAAGTTGAAAAACCACAACTGTCTCAGTTGTTCTTCAGAGGAGAGGTGCTCCACACTCTGATCATTCCTGTGGCTCTGTTTTGTATTTTGGTGCTGCACTCCTCTCTACCTGGTACCAGAAGAGCCAAAGAATGCTGCTGAGTATGGAGGCCAAAATTGGTGTTGGAGGTGGAGGAATCCAGTGGAACCAAATCCAGGCAAGAAGTATAAGGTTTGGCCATAGGAAGGTGGGGGCTGTGGAGTGCTAACTGTGGGCCTCACAGGGGACCCAGCTTGTCCCTCCTGCCCCACACTTAGAGGTTTCTGCCAGCCAAACAGGGACAGCTGAGCAGGATTTGTGCCAGCCCCACGTGCTGCCTGGCCCGGTCAAGTAGATGAGAACCGCTGTGGCTTTGCTGCCAGGTTTTGTGGCAGACAGGCAGCTGGTGCCCAGGCCACTTCCTTGGCCGTCCCTGCTGCGAAGGAATAGGGCAGGCAGCACAGGAAGGACAGGGCATGCCAAGGAAGACACTGCTCCCACTGCAAGCCGGAGCTGAGCTCATCTGCGCTCTGCTGCTTGTGTCTGTGTGTTTCTGGGCACTAGAGGAATCCGGCTTGACCCTGTTAGAAGCACGATTTGGAAAAGAGCGGTTTCCTTTCTCCTTTGTCGCTTTACATTTGGTTTCTTTCTCCTCCCTTTGAACAGCATCCCTTTCTCAAGTTAGCGGAGCCCCTCGTCAGCCTCTTCTGACAGCCGGATTGCTGTCATCCCTGCACCAAAGTAATGCAGGCAGCAGAGGAGGTGACAAGGACCACTGCAGCCCTTTGAGAAAAGAGCCTCTGAGAACAGGCAGAAATCCTGAGGAGAGAGAGGGCGAAACAGGCAGCCATCAGAGTGGGAAAGGAAGGCGGCATCTCCTTTTCTCCCACCTGCTGATCCTCCTCCTAAATTTGTGCTTAGGACAGCCTTGCTGGAGGGCGCAAAGTTGCTACAAATGCACACTTTTCAGGTGGGCCGTTGTTCAAGGCACAAAGCTTCTACTGTTTATTCCACTGTGGGAAGCCCAGAGGAGTGTCTCGGAAGGAGGGAGGCCCCACAGGAAGCCACCCGCAGAGCCAGGCTAGAGCTGTGGGCGAGGGCTGGCCGTCAGGCTGCTAAGGAGGTGCCTGAAGCTGCTGAGTGCATCCTGTGCATTCTTTGTCCGCTCGAGCAGTGTATTATAGTGTGTGCGCCTCAGCATGAGCTGTACCACGCCTTCCTCCTCACTTTGCTGTCAGACAGACATTTTCTGGACTCCCCACAGAAGCCATTGTTGTGCTTGGAAGCTTGGAAGCAGCCAGGGAGCACTCTGGGGCTTTCTTTTTGCCTATGAGGGCACTGGGAGTGGGTGGGCTGGGAGTGGGTGAAGTCTCAGCTTCCCTGTGCGGTAAAGGCAAAAGCGGGAGCTGTTTCCCGAGCAGCAGCAGGCTGCCGCCTAGCAAATGACCCGGTGAACGTGTGTGTGCGCTAGTCTGGCCAAAGTGATCAGAACAGTTGGCTTCCTGGATTCCCTTTGGACTCCTGACTTGTCACCAGTCATGGGAGACAAAATGCTTCAGGGAAATCGACTGGCTGTGGGGCTGCTTTCATGCTGGTGTTGTCTTCAGTTTTACTTCTGCTATTCCTTTGACAGATCACATGGGCCCCCTCCATGACAATCTCCGCTCTAGCTGCTTTTCAAAGGAAAAGAAAGGAAACTTGCAGTGAAGCAATCGAGGAAGCAGAGGGGATGACCAGGAGCACTTCAGGATTTCTTTCTCCTTTGGCAGCTCAGAGCTGGACTCAGAATAAAAATCCTAGAAACCATAAGCCTCTTGGAAGATCCCCTTCCTTGTCACCCAGGGAATACGGCTCTGCGTTTATTTCTGAATTGTCCCATCTTTCTTCAAAGATGGAAAGTCTTTCCTGTGGGCCTTGGCATGGTTTGGAATCGGGAACTGTCTCCTTCCTTTATCAACTCCAACCTACAGTGCCTTTGGAATACCTCCCACTGGCCCTGTTTTGCCCGGCCGTGGACTTCTGGATGAGGAAGAAAGTGCAAATGCATTCCCAGGCAAAAGGCAATGAAGAGTAGCGCGGCCAAAACGTCCTGTGGAGATAGGGGCTTTCGGCCATGCACACAGAGGCTTTTGGTTCCGTAGTGGTTTTGCTCCGCTAATTCAAGTCATTGCACCATTTATGTGGAGGTTTCATGCTTGCTGAATTTTGTTTGCCAGCTGGGAGATAGGATTTTTGTAGAAAAAGGCAAAGCAGGTTTTAACTTAAGTTAAACAGATAGATTTTATTAGCACACACTAAGAGAAGTAAGGGCAAAGGGAAAAAAAACAACCACAATTTAATTTTGAAACACACCCTTTGTCCCACTACAAACTCTTTATCTTCTACAAACAGTGTAAGGAGGCAAAACTCAGAACTCCAGGTCAGTACTACTTGTAAAATAGTCATTCATTTAGTCTTTGAGTGAGAGAAGTCTTTCCTGTCGTTTGGCAATTCTGTACAAGAGACAGAGTCTGAATGTGGCTTCTAACTTACACAAAAGCACCCTGCCCAGGAAACTCTGTACTTGTGGAACCCTTCATATTTACGTAGCTTTTTCCATGACCACGCATGTGGGTCGTAGATTCCCAGATTGGGGTGTTACCTTGTAAAAATGAGCAGTTTCAAAGGCAAAGGATTTTTCAACTCAGGGAACAGAGACGTTTTCTCACTTTGTCACTGGCAGAGGGCTTCTTCTCATTTTTCTCTGTTCAAATCTTCCCCGGGATCACCCAAATTACAACTTCTAATTCAATATTCACTCCCAGTAAATTACAGATACTTTTGCTCAAAGACTCTACAAATCATCTCCCCAATTCATATTGTCTACGATTTAAAGGAATGCTTTGGCATATTTATATTACAGTCTGTCCCTAAAAACTCCCAGGAGATTTTAGCTTAGGAGTCAGGCAACTTGTTGTTTTTCTTTCTTAAGAAGGCACTTTTGGTTTACTGACCTAGCTGTCTTTATATTGTCCTTTCACTGATCTTTAATTTGGCTTTTTTTTTTTTTTTTTTTTTTTTTTTTTCATCTCTGAGAAGGGTTAGAGTTTAAAAACGTCTCAATTTGTGTCAGGAAAAAGTTAAAGCTTGCCCAGGCCTGCGGTGGTCCCATGATCTTTGCCGGGCAGCAGCTGGAATTTTCAAAAGCCGCGGGAATAGAAGAAGAAACTCAGGCCGGCAGATCTCAGAGCAGCCCGGCTGATGGAAGGCTCGTGCCCGCACCCTTCGGTCTCATTCAGGGTGGGCCCAGCTTGGAGCTGGGAGCTCCCCTTCCTCTGCTGAGAAAAAGGCCCAGGCCCACGGCCAGGCCTCGGGCCAGCTCCTGTCCCCCACAGGGGGAGCGACAGAGTGTTTTACAGCTGCTAAAAAACCGGGCCGGGCCGGGCCCGGCTATATCCTCATCCCTTCCCCCGGCGCGGGAGTCCCCGGGCCAGGCGGGCCTCCTGTGAAACCCCAGGCCCGAGCAGCCCGGGCCGTCCCAGCCCCCTCAAAGGAGAGAGCCCGGACCACCTTACCTCCTGTCAAGGCGAAGAGAAAAAGAGTGATCCCAGGCTTCCTTCTAGCTTTTTAAGGCTGTGTGACCCAGAAGTGTATACCTGCATGCAACTGGCTATTTTACTTGTCAATTCGCAAGAAATCACCAATTGCTCCTCGCCATCCGTGCTAAACCAACACAAGTTGTTACCCGGTTCAGCCGGCACGTCTCCTCTGTGACTGCTCCCGCTTTCCCAGGTGGCCACGGCTAATAGGTACGAGGCTCTGCAAGTGGAATCAAAGAAGGTAGGCACGTCTGCTGGCAGAACGGGAGAGCAGAGAGCAGAGAGCCTGCGAGGTCCCTGGCCAACGGGGCGAGGCCCCTGCTGGACCTGCTCGTTGTCAACAGACAAGGACTGGTGGGTGACACCACCCTTGGGGGCCTTCTGGGGCTCAGCAATCATGAAAAGTCCCTGTGCTTGACTGGCTTTGTCCCTCTTTCTGTGCCTTGTGTTGTCCCTGTGCTCTTTCCAGTGTCTACCCAGGGCTGCGTAGCTGGCACATCTCAAGTGCAGCAGAGCCTCATTTATCTGCCTTTGGAGGTGGCTGCTGAAGGCAGCCTTTTCCACCTGGAAGCTGCGTGTGGAGAGCAAGTTCCCCTCTGTGTTTGGTCCAGGAGGCCAGGGCCTGCCATCTGCACTCTCAGGTGGCATTGAGGCCTGCCACAGGCTGGTGTGACCCTACCGCAAGCAACAGCAGACAGCGGCAGCTGGTTGTTTCCAAAGTCACACCCCTTCAGGGGCGGTGTGCCACGCGTGTCCTTTGTTCAGCCCTGGCCTAGACCAAGGGATCAGATGCAGGCACTGCTGCTGCTGCCGCCGCCGCTGAAGTCAGCGAGGATTTGGTGGTTGGCTTCCATCCCAGCGGAACTGGCCTCTTACAAAGCCGAGAGCTGATGGTGCCCTGCCGATCTCTGGGCTGCATGGGTGTGAGGGAGCGGTCCCTTGCTGTTATTCTCCATCAGGCAAAAGTGTGCCGGCCAGGTCTGGGTCAAGTCAGCAAACAGGGAGTGCAACGTGCAAGTCTCCTCCATCTGTTTCTGCTGAGAGTTTGGACTTTGGCAATTAAGTGCCACAAAGTCAATTGCTTTTGGTCACTCTGTGTATGTCTGTGTTAGGTAACACTGCTATATCTGCCCGTAGCACAGCAGAAAGGGAAAAAGGCCTCTCAGCTCAGCAGGTATGATAAGCTGCCACTGATGCACGGAAAAAGTGCATTTTGTCTTTATGAGGCAGAGAAAAACTGTTCTGGCAGCAAAAGAAGGTGGAATGATCAGCCCGATTGAGGAGGATGTTTGTCAGGTTTCATGTCCCAATGCAGGATCCGAGAGCTGCTGTAGTGCCACGTAGTCATTTTGTCTTAGGTCCCTCTCTGTTCCTCCGTGTTAAGTTATGCTGCTAAATCTGCCCGTAGCACAGCAGCAGGGAAAAAAGCCTCTCAGCCCTGCAGGTGCAGTAAGCTGCCACTGATGCACAGAAAATGTGCACTTTGTCTTTATGAGGGAGAGGAAAACTGGTTTCGCAGCAAGAAAAGGCCGTATGATGGCCCTGAATTTTCCTTCTTTCCTTCTGTCAATTACAGGCAGATCTCTGTAGGTCAGAGGCGTGCCCACGATTGGCAGCAAAAGTGGCAATCTCTGGTGCCACACCCAGGTTGGGCCATGAGTGGTTGGGCCACGAGATGCTGGGACCGGGAGCATAGCGCTGGGTGGGCTCCCCTGCAAATTGTGTGTAGGCTTGTAGATAGGTGCCAAAAAGTCAGTCAGTCCGTCAGTTTTGCCTGTCCAGTGGCCAGGCTGAGGAGGACGTTGAGGAGGACGTCCCGGTGCAGGAGCCCGCTGCTGCTGCTGCTGCTGCTGCTGAAGTGCCGGGCTTGTTTGTCTCCATGTCCGCTTCTCGGTTCCCTGTTTGTCTGATCCCCACTCAGCCCCGTGCTCCCCACAGCTGAACCCTGTGAGAGTTGTGCCTTTGGCTAGGTTTTCATTTAGACTATTGTGCCCCAAGAAAACAGGAGGTGGTACCAGGAATTGTTGGGGAATACAACCCTAGGTGAATCCAGAGAAAGGAGCTCCAGAGCCTGAAGCCGCAAAGGGAGAGTCGTGCGATAATCATTCAGACTCCTCAAGGTACATCTTGAAAGTGATCTAGAACGTGAAGATGGTCTGACAGAGGTAGTTGGTTTCTGTGTTCAGTTTAGATGATTCCAACTCTTATGCTTTGGTACAAATCAAGAGTACAATCTGTTCATTTGAAGTGCCAGAACAAGCACAACCTAACAGAGTGGATGACTGAAAGTATTTGAGAACGAGTAGTGCAGGGAGTGCCTTAGCTTATCTTCCTCTGTAATAAGGGTAACGTTTTCTGAGAGCTTGTCTTGGTTTATAATAAGGGTAACGTTTTCTGAGAATTTCCAACACATTCCTTGTGCTTTTGACCTTCTTAACAAGGCCCTTTGCATCACAGAATCATCAAGAAGTGGGAAACTTGAGCTTCTATAACTACAAAAAAGCTGACAAGTTCCTCTGCAGTGACACTTAGGTGGAAAGAGGAGCGAGCTGCCTGAGCGCCCTCGGCATGTAAAAGTTCAGATCCCATTTGCCACGGGCCAGTGGATGGGCTGAAGAGCCAGGTCGTGGCAGGACTCCTGCCCTCAGCATCTTCAGCCGCAAAGGGCAAGTGCTGCCTGATCAGAAACTTGCAGCTCTGCACCGCAGCAAAGCTTTGCACTGACCCAAGCAAAGCTGCCACTTACTGCTCCAGGACGCTCAGGCCCTGCACTGGCGACACGTGGAGGTTTGTTGTCCTTTGCCTCCCCTTTAGCCTCTGGAGGAAGAGAGCGAGCCGGAGAAGGTTCTGCTGCTGGCATGGTGCTCTGCACACAGACCAGAAGTGTGAGGGACAGGGAGTTGGCTGGCATTTAGAACCTAATTTCTGCTGAGCTCTATCCCCAGCTGTCTTAAGGAGAGAGAATAAATTCTGAAAGAAATCTTAGGTTTTTTAAACAAACTTCAAATGGGTCAATGAGACCCCTAAGACAGTAGTATGGTTGGTTCTGAATGAGATATTCTAGACTAGCTGCAATAAGCAAGAAATCTTCTGTCTGAAGATCTCAACTTTTATGGGATTAAAGCCTCTGAACTGGAAAATTTGAAAACACACCATAATGCCTTTACTCCTACTGATGTGGACACAGAAGTTTTCCAGAGGCTTCTGGCTTCCCAGGTGAAGCCAAAGCAAGCGCTGCTGCTGCTGCTGCTGCTCTGCCGGAGAGCCCCGGCTGGGCGGGGATGGCACCACTGTGCCACGGGCTGTTTCTCCCACCAGAGCTGGGCGGTGCTTTTGAGGCAGTCATGACAAACTGGCGGGAGAACGAAGGGGCCTTCATCCTGCGCCAGCAGTTAGGGACGCACTAGGGCCACCTGCAGGGCAGAGTTTTGGCCTTCCCGAAGTAAAGCAGAGGGATGCGGTTGGAAAAGGCTTCCTTTCGAGCCTGCTTCGCTCTTGGAAAAGAAGGGACCCAAGTGCCAGGCCGAGCAGCGGGGCCCGAGCCCTCCTCCGTGCCTGCAGCGAGGGGCGGCTGCCGCTGGGGGGCGCCATGGGAGGGGGGCGCCCCTGCGCGGGGCGGGCGAGGCGGGGCGGGGCAGCCACCAGGGGGCGCCTGGGGCGGGGTGGGGCGGGGCGGGGCGGGGCCCCTCTGTGAGGGGGGAGAGCCTCGGGCAGCTGCCGAGCAGCGCCAAGGCGCCGGCGGGACCGTCCGTCCGCAGCGCACGGCCAGCGCCGGGCCAAGGCGCAGCGCCGGGCCAAGGCACGGCTTCGGCGCAGGCTGACCGGGAAGGCCATCTTCCCATGGAGCACGGGATTTAGGCCTTTTGATTCCCAGTCCTGCGCTGAGCTGGCAGGCCACAAAGCCTCCTCAGGGACTGGTGGCCTCCTTTGCCAGGCTTCCTGCGCTTCCTTTGCTGATGGGCTCCAATCAGCCAGGGCGGAGGCAGGCTGGGCTGAGGCCACAAAGCAGTGCTGTCCAAAAGAAGAAAAGACAGAAGCTAAACCAGAAAGGAAGCAGTAGTTCCCAGGCTAAGTTCCTCACAGAGGCAGGCAGGGTTCCTCTTGTTCTCAGGAAGATGCAGAGATAGGACACGGGGCTGCTAGGTGTTATAAAATGTTTCAAGAGGGCTTCCTGAAATTGCTTGTTGCTAGTTGTATCTGTTTCAAAGCTACAGAAGGGGGAATTGTTATAAAATGTTTCAAGAGGGGTTTCTGTAGAGAAGTTTGCTTGATGCAAAGGTTGTGAGTTGCTGCAACACTGTACCGGTGTAAAGTGTTATGTAACGAGGAAAGGGGGAAAAGATCTGGTTCACACAGGTTACATCACTCTGAACCATGATTGGTGGACATGACAGACCAATCACGCGATGCCCTTGGGAAACGACTGGTCAGGAGTGACTCTTGTTAAAGACCAATCAGAGGCCTGGCAACTAACCAATCTGGAAGAGGATCCAAAATGCACCAATCAGGAGGAACCCAAGAGGATAAAAGGGACTGTCAGCCTGTGGGGGAGGGTCTTCTTTGGAACCTTGAGGGTGTGAAGGAGCACCCTGTGCTGGTGTTGCACTGTTTTTGGATTTCTGGCTTGCTGAGACGAACCTGGGCTTATCCTGATTTTCCGCAACCATTTATAACATAGGTGCCCTTTCACCTCCACATCCAGGACTTTACCATTGCAGGCCAACTTAGCTCACAATTGTGTTCACCCCTTTATCCAGGTGTCTTCAGCTTGTTGGGATTTTTCCCCTGAGAGCAGCCAGAGAATGCTGCTTGTTATCACAGGGCTTTGTTCCTTCCAGGAAACTCCAAAGGCTCACTTAGGTCCCTCCTTTCTAAAACATGGCCTGGGTTCATTGCCAAAAAGATGAGCACTGTAAGCCGTTCCTCAGCAAATGGCAATCCCTCTAAAAAATGCTGATTCCAGTGGGATTTAGGCCTAAATGTTGTTCTCAAGAGCACAAGAGTTCAGGGTTTCAGCAGCAAGCCAAGAGCAGACAGCTCAGCACGCCTCTGCCATCACAAGCGCTCACCTGCCTTGCAAATTCATCTGCTTCCTCTAGCTATGGGCTAAACTCCTGTTGTTGGCCTGCTGCCTTCTCCTGTTACCCGTGAGACTGGCACCTGTTTGCTCCTTCCTGTGGCACGTTATGGGGAGCTCTAGAATGAAATGATTTCAAAGCCACGTCCATGGGGGAATCTGAGCTTGCAGGTCTCCCACCAGCTGAAGGCTGTGGGTTTTTGCAAAGGCACCAGGAGCTCAGTGTTGGACAGAGGACATTTCCAAGAGGAGGGCTGACTTGGGAACTGGTGGAAGTGGAGAGAACGGGCAAGTTTGCCCATGGGTGCACCCACACTGTGAGGGACGCTTCAAGGGCACCCCCTGCCACGCCCAGGACATGGGCGCTGCCCCGTGCAGAGGACGTGTCCCTGCCATACTGACAACACAAACGCTGTTCCAGTGCCATGCAAACACATATGGGTAGTTCATTACTCAGCTGTTTTTCCCCACTAAGGTATCCTTCTTCCTTCAGCAAGCCCTACAATGTGTTGGTTGATGATAGGCATGCAGTACACGGGCAGGAAGGACAGGCATTCCAAATGGATGTTACCAAAGCGTGATTTCGTCCATAGAATTTAAGCCAGTGTTACTTGTTTTTGTCAGAAGCATTGGTGGCCAAAGTACTTGGGGTGTGTGCTTGGTGCCTGTTTGGAGCTACTTTTGGTTCCTTTGAGCTGTGGGTTATGGACTGCAAGGGGGCTTTGTGCTGCTTGGGGACAGAGGAGAACTTTCTGGGCTTTCTTTTGCATTAGCTGTAGAGCAGGTTTGGTTGCTGCACATAACTTCACAGACCACCTTAGGGCGGCTGCTATTGTGATGTCAGTGGAGGGCTGCCACGTCACAGCGTTGCCAGCAGGAGGTTGCCCTGGTGCACGCGAGGCCTCAGTGTCCAGAGCAGCTCTTGGCGCGCTCGTTGCGGGAGGATCCTGTGTTGAGGAGCTCTCCAGCCACAGTCTCTGCCCTGAAAAGGGATTCTGTTGTTTGGTTTTTTTGCCTGCTGTTGCGTGAGTCTGAGGACTCGTGTAGGCATCCTTTTGTTTTCCCTGCAGTTGTAGGGTGTGCAGACACGCACAGGTGTCCTTTTGTTTTTTCACTTTTCCTTGCACAGTCGGGGGACTTGTGCAAGTGGTGGTTTTTTTTCCATTTTTGTTTTCCGGCCCACGGACTCGAGCGGCCCTGTTGAAACGATGGAGCGAGTCCGTAGAGCGGTCAGCAGGGCTTTTTCAGCGGTGTCATCCCGCAGAATTTTTAATGGCCTGAGACGTAAGTTGAAGGTTTTTCCTTGGGGCAGCACATTGAAACAAAAGTGCCAGAAAGATGCCGTGGGTTTGGTAAAGCTCCTGCCAACAGCTTCAGCAAAGAAGGGGGTGTCTCTTGATAAGCAGGGTTTGGACAACTTCCAAAATGCAGACTGGGAGAACTTTGGAGGAGCCCTGGTAAAAACTGTGCAGTTCTCTCCAGATCTGAGGGAAAGCAGCTTTTTTCTGCATTCCGTCCTTAAAGGATGTGCCCGTCTAACTGGACCCCCTTGGTGCGCTACAAGAGCGATTGGCTTTGCACTGAGGGGCAAACTGCCGAGCAGTTGGTGTGTGCTCCTGAAGGCTGGAGCTGGGCCTGTGCTGTGTCTGAAGAGAACTGCGAGCACTGAGAGGGATTTGGGGAAAGTTTTTGTGGGGAATTGTTTACAGCAACCACGTGGGACACGCTGCTTGCAATTTACGAAAAGAAAAAGGAAGTCCAGGAAAGAGAGGCGAAAAAAGCTGCTTTAGCTGCAGGGGGGACAGTGAGCTACAATGTAGGCACTGACTGCTGAAGAACGATTTGCATTTTCTCGGCCAGGTTTCTAGTTCCTTAGTGGCAAGGCCAAGCAAAAGGTAGGCACAGCCTAGGGTATTGGCCTGCAGTCTTGCTTGCTCTGCTAAAGAACTGTTTGCTGTGGGAGGGATGTTGTGAAAAGAAAATGCGCTCTGTTTGGGCAGCCTTGTTCCCTGGGATTCCTCAGCTCACACAGATTTATTTCTAACAGCACCTGGTTAATTTTCCCTTGCGCTTGGCAGGTCGTCTCAGAGGCAGAGGGAGTCAAGTCCACGATTCGGTGAGTGGGACGGGCCCCCTTGACACTGCTGGTGTTGGAGAATTGTGGAGCGAGCTGTGGCCTTGGCCCCTTGTAGTTGAGTGCCAGCCTGGCAGGCTGAAAGGAAGTGCACGTCAATGTCTGCACGAGCACTACCAAGAGGATTCCATCAGTTTCCTCCTTTTCCACTGAAGAGGTTTTAACTAATGAAAGTCAAGTTTTGCAGACAGGAGGCTGCATGCTGATTGTAGCCAGGCTGAAATACCTCCTTCAGAAGCAGTCGTATCCAAACATTAGTCTCATCAGTCCACTTGAATTGAATTTTAACGACTGAGGATCCCACTTGTCTCCAAATTTGTGACTTCCCCTTAGGACAGCTGGGGATAGAGCTCAGCAGAAATCAGGTTCTAAATGCCCTGTCCCTCACACTTCTGGTCTGTGTGCAGAGCACCATGCCAGCAGCAGAACCTTCTCCGGCTCGCTCTCTTCCTCCAGAGGCTAAAGGGGAGGCAAAGGACAACAAACCTCCACGTGTCGCCAGTGCAGGGCCTGAGCGTCCTGGAGCAGTAAGTGGCAGCTTTGCTTGGGTCAGTGCAAAGCTTTGCTGCGGTGCAGAGCTGCAAGTTTCTGATCAGGCAGCACTTGCCCTTTGTGGCTGAAGATGCTGAGGGCAGGAGTCCTGCCACGACCTGGCTCTTCAGCCCGTCCACATGCACTGGATTTTCCCATCCACTGGTGGGAAATGGGATCTGAACTTTCACAGGCAGGCATCATTTTGGTGCCATTCTGGCAGGCGCTGTGAACTTCCCTTGGTGTCAGATAAGCGGTAGCATGATGTCCTTTAGTGCTGCCGGTGTGCAAGTGAGCCCCTTTGTGCACAGTGTCTGTGCAGGCTGCCTGTTGTCAGGGCAGAGAGGCGGTCGGTCCCAAGGCGCAGTTCCCAGCCTCGTGGGCTACGGAGGAGCCACCGTTGCTTGCGGGGACCTGCCCCTCTCCACGCCCCATCTGGGTAGCTACAGTCACTGCTTCCACTAGAGCCTTAACCTTGACACATGGCCCCAGTTTGCTGAGAAGAACGCTGGGCAGCTCTGCGTGGCAGAGACAAGGTCTGTCTCTGAAGGTCTGGAATGCAGTTCCTATTGGCTGCTCTCTAAGGCCTGAAATCCTGAAGGGAAGCTAGTTGACCACAGCTAAGCAGGGAAATGTTCCCTGCTTCTGATCAGACACTTACAGGGCAAGCCAAGGGTTAGTTGGTTACTCGCATCAACACCCCCACACACCAGCTTTTGCCTTCAGGTGAGCTGTCTCCGCTTGCTGCTTCTTGCAGCTGTCAGGAGCCAACTTCCCTGCTGCTTACTGCTCGTTTGTGCTTTTTGCCTGCCCGTTCCCTGCAGGCCCCAGCGGGAGGGCTTCTTGCCAGTCAGGACTCCTCGGCCCAGGGAGGAGATGCAGAGCAGCAGCTGAGCATGGATAGAGAGTGCAGAGCCCGGGAGTTCAGGTGTGTGCTAAGCTTTCTCGCTTTCTCTGGGCAGGGGCAGGCATTGCTGGGCTTTAGGAGCTGCCCGTCCAGATGCCGTAGCTGACTCCAAATTCTTGGAGCCGAGGACTGGGCTTTCCTGGGGTCCCTGCCAGCCTAAACCGTGTTTGATTATTGGATTGGAAATCTGTACCCATCTGCTCCCCAAGCGATAGCTTGCAGGCTCTTGTTTCACTAGGGAATGCAAGAGTAGTTGTGAGACTGCTCATCTGGACTTTCCAAGCCCATCATAGCCAAAGACAAGTTTTGCAAGTCCGCTGTCCGCTCTATCAGAGAGGAGCAGAAGACCTGGCAGGCAGGAAGCTGTTAAGCTTTCTGGAAGTACCTGAGCTTTCTGGAAATGTTTTGTGGCTTCTGGAAGCTTGTTTTGCTTTCTCACTGGTATAGAGTATGGACTCTTCCACCTGCACGAATGACAGAGACGGGCTGGTCTAGGGAGGGAATTCCGGCATTCTCTTGAAGTGCAACTAGAGGGCTGTTGGAAGCCCCTGAGACTGCCCGATGTGGGACATTGCGTCCTGGTTTTGCAAGGAGACTGTTGCTATTAAAGGCTTGTTTGTCTGTCGTAGATGGAAGCAGTCGGCTGCGCTTGGGAGAAGGAGCCACTCCTCGCTAGAAACAGCGTTGCAAATGTCAACAGAGAGAGGAGAGGAATCGCAGCCTCCGAGGGCTCTGCTGAAGGAAGAGGTTCCTCTGGCAGTGCCAAAGGTACGCTCACCTTATTCCCAGGCAGCACCTGTGGGAGAGGGAAGTGCCCCTAGCAAGACCTGCCTGAACGCTGGTTCTGGCAGCAAGCTAAGACCGAGACTGTGCTGCTGCTGCTGTTGTTGTTGTTTTTGTTCCTCTTGAAAAATGGTGTCCCGCTTGCTTCCAGGTTTGCCGCCTGCAGCGGCCAGCCCGCAGGGGTCTGGAGAGGCTGCTCCAGGAGTTCTCTCGCCAAGGGCACACGCTGTCCCGGGTGTGCAGAGAGAAGGCGGCGCTGGCACAAGAGAAGGCTGCCCTGGCAGCCCAACTGGCAGCCGCGGAGGAGGACCTACGAGGCCTTTCAAAGCAGCTGGTAGAGGCCAGGTAAAGGCAGGGAGGAGACCCTGGGCGGGACATTATTGAAGGTCTGTAATTACAAAGGTGGTAAGCGTTACGTCAGGATTTATTGCCTCCTGTGTGTGCTCTCCAGATGTCTCTTAGGCAGAGAAGTGAAGAGACATGAGAAAAAAGGATGCTGTCACCTGAATGTTATGTTTCTGACAGCTGAAGCTCTCAAAGCTATTTTGGGCATCTGCTTGGGACCCTCTGCACACTCCTGTGACAAGTGCAACTTGGCACTGAATTGAGTATCAGGGAAACCGTGCAGACGTTTGCTGTAACCAGATATTTCCATCTGGTTTTAGTTTCTCCTTCAGTGCGCCTGAACATCAGTCTTTCCTTTCCAAGACGTTTGACACAGTATTTTCAGAAGTCAAGGCTTTTACGTGTGAATGTTGTGAGTAGGGCAGTGACGCTTTGGGTGAAAGCCGGAGGGTCGTGATGAAAATCCTGAGACCCTTCTGAGCTAACTCTGGTGAAGCGTGGTGCAGGACCTTGAGTTGCTTACAGACAGCAGCAGCAGCAGAAGCAGCGGCAGAAGGGAAAGGTCTCAACAGTGTCTGAGGATTCTTGCTGAGCACTGATGCTTGCTCACTTCTCCACTCACCTCTGTAACCTGTCAAAGTCCCTTTATCTGGTCCCTTTTCAAAGAGTGCCATAACACTTGGGCACTGCTGTTTGCCAAAATTAAAGGTAGCAAACTTTCTTGTTCAAGAACTTCCAGTAACTTAAATGGCAGGATACCTGTCCCTCCTCCAAGATAGTTCTCATTCAGATCAAAACCTGGTTCTGGTTTCCTACTCATGCTGCTAGCAGCCGGAGCTTTCATCTATCGTTCGGTGCCTTCCCTCAGTCCCTTGTACTTCCAGAGAGCGTCTGGAAAACAAAGTGCCTCTAGGGTACACTGCAGATGGCATTAAACATTGACAAGTCAGCCAGAAGAACACTGTGTTGTTGTGTCGCCCTGCAGAGTGACTTGGAAGGGCTGATGAGCTCAGGGCCGTGAGCAGAGGCTGGGCTTTTGCTCATTGGCAGAGACTTTGTGGGCACAGCCACCCGTGTGGGGTACGTCAGGGAACAGCAATTTGAGCTTTGGCTGCAGAGATCAAACTCAGCTGGGCCTTTCTGTGCCGGGCTAGGTCATGAGGAGAGGCTCCCCAGTCACCTGGAGGGTCTAGCTTTGCTATTTTCAGTGGTCAAACTAGTCTTGCTTTATCTGAGTTTCCACGCAAGCCATTTTTCTTACTCAGGTGTAGGGATCTGAAGGCACATCTTCCTGGAAAAAGTGCCCGTGGGTGCCAGGAACAATTTCTCTTCATCTTCACAACTTGTAGGTCAGAGAAGGAGAGCTTGCAAGGCAGCCTGCAGGAGGCTCAGCAGCGCGTGTCCGAGCTGGAGATCACCAGGAGCCGTCTGGAAGGCCAAGTTCGCACAGCCACGCAGGCCAAGGAAGTGATGCTCGGTGAGAGCCTCGTGTGCTTTGTTTCTGGCGATCGCCCTGCCTAGTGCAGTTGTGCTCTAAAGCCAGCTCTGTCTGCAGGGCTTTGGGGGCATGAAGGAGCTGGGGGCAGGTCCATCCTTGCCTGAAACTGAAAGGGTTTAAGGTCAGTAGAGTGCTCTGCCTGTGTAGTGTCTGACTGTTGCCGCTTGTCATGTTTGCAGAGCATGTGAGGGGCCTTCGTCGTGAGCTGCTGGCTGTAAGATCTCTCAGCACACAGCAGCGTGAAGAAATGGCCCAACAGCTCCGCCAGACAGAAGAGCAGTACATCAAGGCTCTCAGACTCTGGCAGTGTGCTCAGGAAGAGGAAAAAAGGAAGCTCCAGGAAAAATTTGTAAGAAACAATACGCGCCTGAAGTTTTTAGGCAAGCTTGGTGGGCTGGCTTAGCAGAACAGCAGCCTGAGTATGTGACACGGCTGCAAGCATCTGCTGTAGGCTACACGTTGCTGGGCCAGGCAGCAGAGGGCTTCAAGGGTTTGTACTTGAAGGCCTGCAAAGAGCCAGAGCACGGTGCTGGGACAGTACATGCAGCCACAGATTCAGGATGGGCATAAACCAAGTTCCCCGGGACGCTGGGTGGTTGCCACCCAAAGCGTGGCAGCAGAGGGGCAGGACCTTCCCCACTGGTGCCTGGTGCCATGCAGCAAGCAGACTGCTGCTGACCTTGCTGCCAACTGCAGTCCCAGCCAACGGGGTTCCTTGCATTCTGTGCTGCCACAGTGGACAGAGGTCTTCCCTTTGGGCTTGAAGCACCTGCCACAGGCCCCGTGTTGCTGGTATTTCAGCTGGTAGCCTGTCTTGTGACGAGGGCATTGGGGCGCTTGCCTCCTCCTCGTCGTGCAGCTCCCACCTGCAGCTTTTCCTTGATCAAAAGGCAGAGGAACTTTGAGAGGAGAGCCTCTGAGAACAGGCAGAAATCCTGAGGAGAGAGGGGCCAGGACACAGGCAGCCATCAGAGCAGGGAAGGAAGGTGGTATCTCCTTTCCTTCCACCTCCTGAGCCTCCTCCTAAGTTTCTGGTTAGGACAGGAGTGCTGGAGGGCACAAAGCCACTGCTGTGCACTCTTCAGGTGGGGGATTTTTGGAGGGATAAAGCTTCCAACTTTTTTTTCTTTGGAGAGCATAGCTGGGATTTTATGTGGATGTGTCTCTTCCCCTGATCAGGAGAGAGAGCTGGAACAACAGCATCTGGGTGCACAGGAGCAGCTGGAGCAGCAGGCAATCTTCCTGGCACAGGTACACAGGGAGCAGGAGAAAAGGCTGCTGGAGATGAAGCAGGAAGTTGCATCACCACAAGCATGCCGGCTGAATGGGACCAGATAGGAAGCAGAGGCCGTCAAGAGGCAAAGAGTGTTTGTGAAAAGAGAGTCTGTGTGTTGCAATGGACTCCTTTTCTGGGCACTGTCTGTCTGGGTGGGATTGTGTCTCAGCTGGTCCTTGGCAAACACGAGAACGAGAACAAAAGGCTTCTGGAAAGTGTGAGCACGTCAATCTTGGTTGTCACACAAGTGGTGTGTGGGAAGTTTGAAGCTGTCTTCTCTTCATCCGTGTGCAGCTCGAGCGTCAGAAGGCTGCTGTCCTAGGCAAGGTGCGCCGGCTGCAGGGAAAGCTAATCCAAAGCCGGCGGCAGATACAGCAGCTGAGGCAGGAGCTGAATGAGGAGCGGGAGAATGGGCAGGTGAGCCTGACGAGCCAGGAAGCAGAGGGAAGGGCAGGAAGGAGGACGTGCACTGTCAGTCTCAGGAAAGGGAAAGCAAAGGCTACTGCAGGCCGTGGAAGCACAGAGGCGGATGCTGGTAAGATTTTTCTTAACAAAATATCTAGGACAAGCTGCAGGAAGCTCAGAGGAAGATGAAGGCAATGGAGGAGAGGCACAAAGAAGAAATGGAAAGGATGCACCAGATGCAGCTGCAGTACAGGCTGGCTGAACAAAAGCAGGTGAGTGAAAGAGCAGTAGGCGCTGCAGTTGTGCAACAAGTGGTCTCCCCTCTTCTCACCTTTCCCCTGCAGAGCAGCAGGTGGATGGGGGCAATGCCTCTGACTGCCGTGCTCTGTGGTCTCCACGGCAGCTGGTCACAAGGGCACTTACTGGGCCGCTGAATCTGAGCTGCCGGCCTGGGCAGCAGGGCCAGTGCCTTGGCCGGCAGGCCGGCATTCCTCTGAATGTACTTCTGCTGGCCACAAAGTGCTCGCTTTGTTTTTTGAGGGGTTTGTTCAGGTGAACGTGGTGACCCACGCAGATTCTGAACAAGTTGTCCCTGTGCATGGTGAATGCAGTCCCCAGAAGAGGGTGAAATTTAAAGTTGCTCGTTCCCTTTCACAGTCTAATACGGCTGGCTGTGACAAGCTCTTGTCTCTGACTGCTTGTTTGGGTTTGACTTGAGGTGGAGGAGTTGACAGCTCAGCTTGCAGCCTAAGACAAGTGTTGTTCCTAAGGGCTTGCCTTTGAAACGGGCCATCGCTGCCAGCCACCTTTCTGACACAAACAAATTTCTTGTCCCAGATGGACGCAGGCTCTGCCGCCGCCGCCGCTGCAGCAGCATCAGCATCAGCATCCTCCAAAGAAGCCTCCACTCCGCAGCCGGAAAACCGGAGCACAAGCAGCTCGTCCTGCTCAAGACAGGAGACCGAGAACGTGTGCCTGGAGCTCCTGAGTACGTCCTGTGGATTTCCTGTGTGATGGGGCAGTGTGTTATAGTGTGTGTGCCTCAGCACGAGCTGTACCACATCTTCCTCCTCACTTTGGTGTCAGACAGACATTCTGGACTCCCTATAGAAGCCATTGTTGTGCTTGGAAGCAGCCAGGGAGCTCTTGGGGCATTCTGTTTGCCTATGAGGGCAGCTGGGAGTGGGTGGGCTTTGTCTCAGTTTCCTTGTGCAGTAAAGGCAAAAAGCGGGAATTGTTTCCCGAGCAGCAGCAGGCTGCCGCCTAGCAAATGACCCGGTGAACGTGTGTGTGCGCTAGTCTGGCCAAAGCGATCAGAACAGCTGGCCTCCTGGATTCCCTTTAGAGTCTACACATTTGGTTAGCCCAACACCCTTGAAAAGAACATCAGACACGTCTTGAAAAGACACATCTCTGTGGCACGGTCAGATAAAACTGCCCTGCAGGCAGTTCTCAGGAGGAAGCCTGCAGCCCCTCTGCTGCGTGTTCCTGCGGTACGGGGCACTTTGTCACGGCTGACGGCCAGCCAGTAAATGCTCTTGGAATCCTAAGCATTGGCCTCCATCCCTGCACGGATCATACTCGAGGAAAGCACACCAAGGCCTTGGTGACTCTGCAATACAACGAACTGAGTTGCTTCTTGCAAGGGCTGGCAATAGCCGGCGGTGCAATGCCGTCAGAGAACAACCAGCCAGGTACAGAACAGAGCCCAGCTTCTTCAGTGTCTGCCCTCAAGTGCTGGCACAACGGGTGGATTGACCTACTCCTCCGTGGGTCTGAACTCAAGGACAACCATGTTCCGTCTTGAGTGGTTCCAACAGCCTGTAATGGGGCCCGCTCTGGCTCTGGCCTCTTCACAGTGGTTTTCAGTGGCCATTTCTGGGCTTTGCCAAGCCTTTTTGTCATACCTGCCCTGCTGCTGATGGCTGCTGTGACTGCAGAGGCTGGAGCTTTCCTCAGCTGGGAGGTTTCAGCTGCCGCCCCGTTGCTGCAGCTTTGCCTGGACTCGTGAAAGGATCAGCATCTCATTTGGGCAGCTGAGTCTGTGTCACGGCAGCACCTGAGGAGCGGCGCTGTCCTTGTTACCCGTCTCGGCCGTGCCCATTTGGGAAGACGGGGCGTGTGGGCGCTGTTCAAGAGGCCGAGTCCAGCGTTGGTGACTGCTGCACGCCAGGCTGAAGTCAAGGAGTTGTGGCTCTTCCCTAAACGGGAAACGGGCAAAGCCGTCTTCAGAACTTAGCCTGCTCGTGAAGGAAGAGGGCCCTAATTCTTACAGCCATTGCTTTTGGTGATAGCATCAGCTGCTGTTCTCTAAAAATGGCAAGGCACTCTTTAGGCAAACTGCTGAGAGATAGGTAAGGTGCCTTCCTCCCCTGGAATGCACTTTGCAATATTCTCTCCGCTCTGCATAAAGCGGCTGTGGATAAAACTTCACCCCAGATCCCAGGGTGCATTTCAACTTTGGAAGTAGGAAACCTTGTGTTGAATCTCACACGGGAGTGTTTATTCCCAAGAAAATGAACGGTGATGATTTTTCAGCCCTCCTTCCCCTTTTGTAGATGACAACCGCTCGCCTTGGTGCCTGTTCCTTTCTGATCTCTGTCTGCTCCGATTCTGTTTCTCCCCGGGTTTAGTTTCCTCTCAAGGTAACCCGGCAAAGGAGTGCGAAGAAGCAGACTCTGTGCAGGCCACGTGTGCTACAGAGCTGCCTGTCTTGCTGGGGCTGTTGTTGTTGTTGTTGTTGTTGTTGATGTTTACTGTTAGCCAAGCAACTGTAAATTGCTCAGAGCCCCAGAGAGTGGAGCTGAGATTCAGAGCTGCTGGGAGTCAGTATCTCTGTTTTGAAGTTTGCTTCTTGCATTTTGTTTCTTTCAAGGGAGAGTTGTGACCGTGGGACATCCAGAGCAGAAATACACTGGATGGAAAGCTATTGGCTGTGGGTGAGTGCAGCCACACTTACTTCTGCGGAACTACGGGCCAGGTATTTTGGTGGTGCAATATCAAGTGGGAAGTCAGGCAAGCTGCAAGCATCCTCAGACCCTGGCTTTAGATTGTCCCTGTCTCAGCACTGATCACAAGGCATCATCAAAGATGAGTGGATGCTGACAATGTCCGGCCAGCCTCAAGGAGCAGCACCTGGAAGCCCTCCTGTCCCTCAAACATGAGGCACCAGTTTGCTTCTTTTCCTAGAAGACATGGTTTTGTATGGGTCAAAGTAATACGACCACACTAATGAAGGAAGAAGAACCTGAAAGAGCAGCTTCCCACCTGATAGCTGTCAGATAACAGCTGTTTTCTTTCCAATATCTTGCTGAAAGCAATAGTCAGTGGTCTGGACCATAAGAAAGGCTGTGTGGTGTTCCCTGAGTTTGGCAGATAGAATCAAGAGAGCGGTGAGAAGGCCCAACACCACTGTGTGCTTCAATGCCTGGAAGGGCCTGCACACAGACACAGAAAGGAAAAGGTGAAGGAAACTCCCACATCCATCATCTAGTGTGTACATCTGAGATTTGTACCAGCCCTTTTTCTTTCTGTTGGGCACAGTTTTTCTCTTGGACGCGCTGCACGGCAGAGGGCCGCTGGGCTGCCGTGCCGTTGGCTGAAGAGTAGATGAACCCTGGTGTTTGAGAGATGCTTCAGGCAGCAGAGAGCTCCTGCCTGGGCTGCCTTTTGCTTCTCAGCACTTCTCAGAGCTTCTCTGTTCTCGCCGCTGTTCTGTTTCTAGGGGTTACGGAGCCGTTTATAAGGCCTTCGATGCTGCCACAGGACGAGCGGTAAGTGCCAACAGCCCATGCAGATTTTGCAGCTCTTGAGCGCTTTCCCTTGTGATGTGCTCCGCAGCCAGAGCTTTGGGATCTGCGCCTGTCTTTGCTGCAAAGGTTGTCCCACAGAAGCAGCCTGCCTAGAGGGAGGCAGCAAAATGCATCTTGGACAGACTTTGTCCTTCCTACGTAGCTGAATGAATGCAAGGATGGCAGTGGTGTCTTTCTGAGAAGGACACACTTGCCTTGAACCTTCAGGCTGAACATGCATAGATCAGCTGATGGCAACAGCCCTCATTCCTCTTAAGCCCCGGTTCAGACACAGATGGGTATTCCCATTGTTTACCATGACCTGGTTCGCTTTGATAATATAATGGCTCTTGGGGGCTGAAAGTTCAGAGTCCCGAATTCTCGTTTCTGGCTCTCAGCAAATACTACTCCGTCTTCCTGGGAGTTCCTTATCCACCTGCAGTGCCGTGCTCAGGAACTGCACTCGGATGGAGGTCTACGAGGTGTCCGAAAGCCCTAAACCCCACTTATAACCTGGGGTGTGTATCCCTAGTGCACCACAGAAAGGATTCTTCGTTTTCAAACCCACTCCAAGTGGTATAATTGCAAGTCTAAACCATGTTCAAGAACTTTCTGCAGAGAGGCAAAATCCAAGCGGAAGAAGCTGGGATGCACTAGGATTGTAACTTTGCTTGGAGTCGCCTTGGAGTTCTTTTTTTGGACAGCATTTTCTCCGTAATGTATGTGTGTATTTACCTTGGCGCACAATCAAGAATGGCAGCAGTTTCTGGAATGCTGGTCCAAGCCCCTAGAAATGCAAATGTATTTTCTGCAGTTTCAATCTCTTTTCACACAGCATTGCTTTTGGCTTGCAAAACGTGCGTAAATGATAATAATAGTGATGAACAAAGTCTATTTGAGAAGTCTGCGGATGCAGAGAGTGTTGTTAGTGCTTTGTGCCTGATGGTTTACAGTCCCTTCTTACCGAGGCATCCAGGCCCACGAGCGCACGAAGTAAGAGGCTCTTGTAATGGCTGCTCCTAACAGCTTTCAATGTCATTGCAGGTGGCAATAAAGCACCTTGATCTCCAGCAACAGGGCTGCAAGCAAGTCTTAAAAGAAGTGGTGGTCATGAGGAACTTTAAGAACACCAATATTGTCACCTACCTAGAAAGGTAAGTAGTTCTGGTATTTTTCTGGGCATGTTTGTTCGCATACTTGCAAGGCCAAGGTTTAAAAGCTCTTTCTTCGCTGGCAGGAAACTGATCTTTCTATTGACATCAACCCACTCCTCTACGATGCATGGGAGGAGATAGCATGTTGTCCCCATGAATGCTTTCTGGCATAAAGAGCTTGAAGATTGTTCTCAGAAACCTGGCTCTCTTACTAAGCCAGCAGCCTGTATGTTCACTCGCTGCATGTTCTTCTGCTGTTTTGGGGCGTGGATTTTTGCGAGTGTCGGGGGAGGAGTGCTGAGAAAGCATCACAGCAATGATTTCCCTTGCGCTGTTCCCACCGTTTTCCATTGCTTTGCATGCCAAAAGACTAGGCTAGGAGACATGTCATTTGCCGGGTTTGAAATCGGTTTTCCTGTTTGGGACTGTCCTTTCTGCAAGGTTTTCCAAAGGGTGGCTGCCGCTCTGCACATCCACCTGCCCTGGGTAATCTGTTAAAACTGCGTCTCCTTGTTGCTGGAGTTAATGGTGCCATTTGTGTATGAAGATGATGAAGCAGCTGCTGGGATGTGTCTGCTTCCAGATTTGTCTTTGCCCTCATAAAACTGCCTTTTTCCCCTGCTTGCCACGTGAGCGATGTGCCTTCCCCATTCAGACGGCGCAGATTGCAAGCCCTGGATAGCCTAGGCGGAGCGTGTCTTCCTTTTCTTCCGTCTTCGTTTACCAGTGCCCTGGAAGCAAGACTCAGCTGTAGGCTTTTCTCCTGTGGGGCAATTTAGCTGTGCACGTTCAGCTCCACGCTCTTGTTTTCCTCTTCCAGCTACCTTGTCCGTGAGGCTGTCCTGCTGGTGTTGGAATACATGGACGGGGGCTCTTTAACTCATGTTTTCAAAAAGAAAAGGATGGCTGTAGGACAGATGGCAACCGTCTGTCGCGAGGTAAGGGATCCTGCTTGTGCTTGGGATGGTTTGGACAGGCTTGTCCTTTGAAAGCACGGCTAAGCGAGAGCTTCCATGTTCACAGCTTTCTTTCTGTGCTGCTCTTATGCTTCAGAGAAGAAAAGGCATCTGCACTGAAATGCCTACCAGTGGTCCCTGCCCTTACTCTAGTCTGTTCTCTACTCTCATCTGCTGCTGCCAAACCCTGTCTTTTTTTCATTTTTATTTTCTCTTCTGCGCTTTGCCTCTCCAAGCCTTTGCCTGGAACCTTTCTGCATTGCCTTCTCTGCCCGTAAGCACAAAGGTCACGGTGTCCAAGTTTGTTTTAAACCGACGGCAAAGCCAAAGAGAGACTCATGTCTCACAGGTCTCAGCTTCAAGGGATGGCATGGCGCCCACCACGGTGCTTGCTGCTGAAAACTGACAAATGAGCTACTTCCAAGTCTGCTGTCCAGGCAGCCATAGAGCCCTTGTCCTCCAGCCTCCTGCCCGACAGCGATCCCCTTGGTACCTGAGGGAGGGACTTCTCCTCTTTTGGAAAGCCCTGGTTTGTCCTTGGGATGGGGAGAGCGCATCTGCTGCAGCAGTGGTCATTCTGACTGGCTTTGCAGGGGACAGTCTCCTGCAACGACTGATGTTTCCCCCTCAGAAACAAATACGCCTGCCCTTGGAAGGATCCTGCTCTCCTGGGGTTGCAGCAGCAGCTGGTCCCCTTGCCAGCACTCACTGTTTCTGTACGAACTGTGAATATTCATGAGCGGTTTCCTTTTGCGCGTGATGAAATCCGATCGGGGTAACTTTTGGCCTCCTGTTTCTTTCTTCTTCTCTCAGTGTCTGCAAGGCCTGGCTTTCCTTCATGCCAACCAGGTGGTCCACAGAGACATCAAAAGTGACAACATCCTTCTGGGCCGGGATGGTGCCGTCAAGCTGGGTGAGTGTTCTTGGTCAGGCGCAGCGCCCCGGGGAGCCGGGCCGGGGCTGCTTTTGGGTGGCTGCCAGGTGCCCAGCAGTGGTGCTGGCGAGAGCGCACGGAGCGCTCCTGCAGGCTCAGAGCCCAGCGGTAAGGTGCTGAGTGGTCTAGGAGGGAACACGGTGTCAAGAGTAACTTTGGTTTGTGTGTGCTCCTTCCAAAGGGAGAGAGTTCACATGTAAACCTTCATGTGAATGAGGAAAAGCCAAGGTGTGGATTGTGGCAGGTTTGTTTAGTGGACAATTCCCAGTTTTCTTGGCGGCAGCCCTGAGGAAAGAGAGCACAGCTACTTTTCCAGCGAGGTTCAGCCCTGCATTCTGAGACTTCGAGTGAGGAACTCTTTTCCTTGGTTTCCTACTTGAGGCGGTGTTTGTTTTCTTCCTCAGCTGATTTTGGCCTCTGTGGTTGGCTCGGCCCTAAGGAGGGGAGACGGAGGTCGATGGTCGGGACCACTTGGTGGATGGCACCCGAGGTCGTGCGAAGACATCCGTACGGCCCCAAAGTGGACACCTGGTCCCTTGGCATTGTGGGAATAGAAATGGCCAAAGGAGAGCCTCCTTACTTTTGTGAAACAGAAGACACGGTAAGGTGCAAATATGCTCTGATACCAGAGTCCTTCTGATCCATCTCCATTGGACAAAATCCCATTCCCACAGATCAAATGAGTTCCCAGAAAGCCCACTCCTAAGAATGTCCCTGGGGCTCACATAAGGTGTCAAGGCAAGGCCTCTTGCAGGTTGGAATAGCTGGGGCTGCACTGGGGCCTTTTTTCTTTTGGGAGAGCAGGCTCATCTCTAACCATCTGCGAGGCAAGAAACGGCTACTGCAGACGGGAGCTTAAAATATGGGGTCTAGGCGAGCACTTAAGGAAATGGAAGAACCAGGAAGGGCCTCATGTTTCCTTTTCCTTCAGGCCATGTATCTGATAGCCACGCAAGGGGCACCAGATCTGTACAAGCTCGGGCTACCCTCCGGCTTGTGTGACTTTCTGGACTGGTGCCTGCAGAT
>NC_139800.1:50554351-50638735 GCF_965231275.1 Zosterops lateralis
CCTTTGGAAGGAACACACACAAACCAAAGTTACTCTTGACACCGTGTTCCTTCCTAGACCACTCAGCACCTTACCGCTGGGCTCTGAGCCTGCAGGAGCGCTCCGTGCGCTCTCGCCAGCACCACTGCTGGGCACCTGGCAGCCACCCAAAAGCAGCCCCGGCCCGGCTCCCCGGGGCGCTGCGCCTGACCAAGAACACTCACCCAGCTTGACGGCACCATCCCGGCCCAGAAGGATGTTGTCACTTTTGATGTCTCTGTGGACCACCTGGTTGGCATGAAGGAAAGCCAGGCCTTGCAGACACTGAGAGAAGAAGAAAGAAACAGGAGGCCAAAAGTTACCCCGATCAGATTTCATCACGCGCAAAAGGAAACCGCTCATGAATATTCACAGTTCTTACAGGAAAAGTGAGTGCTGGCAAGGGGACCAGCTTGCTGCTGCAACCCCAGGAGAGCAGGATCCTTCCAAGGGCAGGTGTATTTGTTTCTGAGGGGGAAACATCAGTCGTTGCAGGAGACTGTCCCCTGCAAAGCCAGTCAGAATGACCACTGCTGCAGCAGATGCGCTCTCCCCATCCCAAGGACAAACCAGGGCTTTCCAAAAGAGGAGAAGTCCCTCCCTCAGGTACCAAGGGGATCACTGTCGGGCAGGAGGCTGGAGGACAAGGGCTCTATGGCTGCCTGGACAGCAGACTTGGAAGTAGCTCATTTGTCAGTTTTCAGCAGCAAGCACCATGGTGGGTGCCATGCCATCCCTTGAAGCTGAGACCTGTGAGACATGAGTCTCTCTTTGGCTTTGCCGTTGGTTTAAAACAAACTTGGACACCGTGACCTTTGTGCTTACGGGCAGAGAAGGCAATGCAGAAGGGTTCCAGGCAAAGGCTTGGAGAGGCAAAGCGCAGAACAGAAAATAGAAATGAAAAAAAAAAAAAAAGTTTGACAGCAGCAGATGAGAGTAGAGAACAGACTAGAGTAAGGACAGGGACCACTGGTAGGCATTTCAGTGCAGATGCCTTTTCTTCTCTGAAGCATAAGAGCAGCACAGAAAGAAAGCTGTGAACATGGAAGCCCTCTCTTAGCCATGCTTTCAAAGGACAAGCCTGTCCAAACCATCCCAAGCACAAGCAGGATCCCTTACCTCGCGACAGACGGTTGCCATCTGTCCTACAGCCATCCTTTTCTGTTTGAAAACATGAGTTAAAGAGCCCCCGTCCATGTATTCCAACACCAGCAGGACAGCCTCACGGACAAGGTAGCTGGAAGAGGAAAACAAGAGCGTGGAGCTGAATGTGCACAGCTAAATTGCCCTACAGGAGAAAAGCCTACAGCTGAGTCTTGCTTCCAGGGCACTGGTAAACGAAGACGGAAGAAAAGGAAGACACGCTCCGCCTAGGCTATCCAGGGCTTGCAATCTGCGCCGTCTGAATGGGGAAGGCACATCGCTCACGTGGCAAGCAGGGGAAAAAGGCAGTTTTATGAGGGCAAAGACAAATCTGGAAGCAGACACATCCCAGCAGCTGCTTCATCATCTTCATACACAAATGGCACCATTAGCTCCAGCAACAAGGAGACGCAGTTTTAACAGATTACCCAGGGCAGGTGGATGTGCAGAGCGGCAGCCACCCTTTGGAAAACCTTGCATAAAGGACAGTCCCAAACAGGAAAACCAATTTCAAACCCGGCAAATGACATGTCTCCTAGCCTAGTCTCTTGGCAGGCAAAACAATGGAAAAGGGTGGGAACAGTGCAAGGGAAATCATTGCTGTGATGCTTTCTCAGCACTCCTTCCCCAACACTTGCAAAAATCCAAGCCCCAAATCAGCAGAAGAACATGCAGCGAGTGAACATACAGGCTGCTGGCTTAGTAAGAGAGCCAGGTTTCTGAGAACAATCTTCAAGCTCTTTGTGCCAGAAAGCATTCATGGGGACAACATGCTATCTCCTCCCATGCATCGTAGAGGAGTGGGTTGATGTCAATAGAAAGATCAGTTTCCTGCCAGTGAAGAAACAGCTTTTAAACCTTGGCCTTGCAAGTATGCAAACAAACATGCCCAGAAAAATACCAGAACTACTTACCTTTCTAGGTAGGTGACAATATTGGTGTTCTTAAAGTTCCTCATGACCACTACTTCTTTTAAGACTTGCTTGCAGCCCTGTTGCTGGAGATCAAGGTGCTTTATTGCCACCTGCAATGACATTGAAAGCTGTTAGGAGCAGCCATTACAAGAGCCTCTTACTTCGTGCGCTCGTGGGCCTGGATGCCTCGGTAAGAAGGGACTGTAAACCATCAGGCCCAAAGCACTAACAACACTCTCTGCACCCGCAGACTTCTCAAATAGACTTTGTTCATCACTATTATTATCATTTACACACGTTTTGCAAGCCAAAACCAATGCTGTGTGAAAAGAGATTGAAACTGCAGAAAATGCATTTGCATTTCTAGGGGCTTTGACCAGCATTCCAGAAACTGCTGCCATTCTTGATTGTGCACCAAGGTAAATACACACATACATTACAGAGAAAATGCTGTCCTAAAAAAGAACTCCAAGGCGACTCCAAGTAAAGTTACAATCCTAGTGCATCCCAGCTTCTTCTGCTTGGATTTTGCCTCTCTGCAGAAAGTTCTTGAACATAGTTTAGACTTGTAATTATACCACTTGGAGTGGGTTTGAAAATGAAGAATCCTTTCTGTGGTGCACTACGGATACACACCCCAGGTTATAAGTGGGGTTTAGGGCTTTCGGACACCTCGTAGACCTCCATCCGAGTGCAGTTCCTGAGCACGGCACTGCAGGTGGATAAGGAACTCTCAGGAAGATGGAGTAGTATTTGCTGAGAGCCAGAAATGAGAATTCAGGACTCTGAACTTTCAGCCCCCAAGAGCTATTATATTTTCAAAGCGAACGAGGTCATGGTAAACAATGGGAATACCCATCTGTGTCTGAACCGGGGCTTAAGAGGAATGAGGGCTGTTGCCATCAGCTGATCTATGCATGTTCAGCCTGAAGGTTCAAGGCAAGTGTGTCCTTCTCAGAAAGACACCACTGCCATCCTTGCATTCATTCAGCTACGTAGGAAGGACAAAATCTGTCCAAGATGCATTTTGCTGCCTCCCTCTAGGCAGGCTGCTTCTGTGGGACAACCTTTGCAGCAAAGACAGGCGCAGATCCCAAAGCTCTGGCTGCGGAGCACATCACAAGGGAAAGCGCTCAAGAGCTGCAAAATCTTCATGGGCTGTTGGCACTTACCGCTCGTCCTGTGGCAGCATCGAAGGCCTTATAAACGGCTCCGTAACCCCTAGAAACAGAACAGCGGCGAGAACAGAGAAGCTCTGAGAAGTGCTGAGAAGCAAAATGCAGCCCAGGCAGGAGCTCTCTGCTGCCTGAAGCATCTCTCAAACACCAGGGTTCATCTACTCTTCAGCCAACGGCACGGCAGCCCAGCGGCCCTCTGCCGTGCAGCGTGTCCAAGAGAAAAACTGTGCCCAACAGAAACAAAAAGGGCTGGTACAAATCTCAGATATACACACTAGATGATGGATGTGGGAGTTTCCTTCACCTTTTCCTTTCTTTGTCTGTGTGCAGGCCCTTCCAGGCATTGAAACACACAGTCGTGTTGGGCCTTCTCACCGCTCTCTTGATTCTATCTGCCAAACTCAGGGAACACCACACAGCCTTTCTTATGGTCCAGACCACTGACTATTGCTTTCAGCAAGATATTGGAAAGAAAATAGCTGTTATCTGACAGCTATCAGGTGTCAGATAACAGCTGCTCTTTCAGGTTCTTCTTCCTTCATTAGTGTGGCTGTATTACTTTGACCCATACAAAACCATGTCTCCTAGGAAAAGAAGCAAACTGGTGCCTCATGTTTGAGGGACAGGAGGGCTTCCAGGTGCTGCTCCTTGAGGCTGGCAGGACATTGTCAGCATCCACTTATCTTTGATGATGCCTTGTGATCAGTGCTGAGACAGGGACAATCTAAAGCCAGGGTCTGAGGATGCTTGCAGCTTGCCTGACTTCCCACTTGATATTGCACCACCAAAATACCTGGCCCGTAGTTCTGCAGAAGTAAGTGTGGCTGCACTCACCCACAGCCAATAGCTTTCCATCCAGTGTATTTCTGCTCTGGATGTCCCACGGTCACAACTCTCCCTTGAAAGAAACAAAATGCAAGAAGCAAACTTCAAAAGAGAGATACTGACTCCCAGCAGCTCTGAATCTCAGCTCCACTCTCTGGGGCTCTGAGCAATTTACAGTTGCTTGGCTAACAGTAAACATCAACAAGAACAACAACAACAACAGCAGCCCCAGCAAGACAGGCAGCTCTGTAGCACACGTGGCCTGCACAGAGTCTGTTTCTCCGCACTCCTTTGCCGGGTTACCTTGAGAGGAAACTAAACCCGGGGAGAAACAGAATCGGAGCAGACAGAGATCAGAAAGGAACAGGCACCAAGGCAAGCGGTTGTCATCTACAAAAGGGGACGGAGGGCTGAAAAATCATCACCGTTCATTTTCTTGGGAATAAATACTCCCTTGTGAGATTCAACACAAGGTTTCCTACTTCCAAAGTTGAAATGCACCCTGGGATCTGGGGTGAAGTTTTATCCACAGCTGCTTTATGCAGAGTGGAGAGAATATTGCAGAGTGAATTCGAGGGGATGAAGGCACCTTACCTCTCTCTCAGCGGTTTGCCTAAAGAGTGCCTTGCCATTTTTAGAGAACAGCAGCTGATGCTATCACCAAGAGCAATGGCTGTAAGGATTAGGGCCCTCTTCCTTCACGAGCAGGCTAAGTTCTGAAGACGGCTTTGCCCGTTTCCCGTTTAGGGAAGAGCCACAACTCCTTGACTTAGCCTGGCGTGCAGCAGTCACCAACACTGGACTCGGCCTCTTGAACAGCGCCCACACGCCCCGTCTTCCCAAATGGGCACGGCCGAGACGGGTAACAAGGACAGCGCCGCTCCTCAGGTGCTGCTGTGACACAGACTCAGCTGCCCAAATGAGATGCTGATCCTTTCATGAGTCCAGGCAAAGCTGCAGCAACGGGGCGGCAGCTGAAACCTCCCAGCTGAGGAAAGCTCCAGCCTCTGCAGTCACAGCAGCCATCAGCAGCAGGGCAGGTATGACAAAAAGGCTTGGCAAAGCCCAGAAACGGCCACTGACAACCACTGTGAAGAGGCCAGAGCCAGAGCGGGCCCCATTACAGGCTGTTGGCACCACTCAAGACGGAACATGGTTGTCCTTGAGTTCAGACCCACGGAGGAGTAGGTCAATCCACCCGTTGTGCCAGCACTTGAGGGCAGACACTGAAGAAGCTGGGCTCTGTTCTGTACCTGGCTGGTTGTTCTCTGACGGCATTGCACCGCCGGCTATTGCCAGCCCTTGCAAGAAGCAACTCAGTTCATTGTATTGCAGAGTCACCAAGGCCTTGGTGTGCCTTCCTCGCGTATGATCCATGCAGAGATGGAGGCCAATGCTTAGGATTCCAAGAGCATTTACTGGCTGGCCGTCAGCCGTGACAAAGTGCCCCGTACCGCAGGAACACGCAGCAGAGGGGCTGCAGGCTTCCTCCTGAGAACTGCCTGCAGGGCAGTTTTATCTGACCGTGCCACAGAGATGTGTCTTTTCAAGATGTGTCTGATGTTCTTTTCAAGGATGTTGGGCTAACCAAATGTGTAGACTCTAAAGGGAATCCAGGAGGCCAGCTGTTCTGATCGCTTTGGCCAGACTAGCGCACACACGTTCACCGGGTCATTTGCTAGGCGGCAGCCTGCTGCTGCTCGGGAAACAATTCCCGCTTTTTGCCTTTACTGCACAAGGAAACTGAGACAAAGCCCACCCACTCCCAGCTGCCCTCATAGGCAAACGGAATGCCCCAAGAGCTCCCTGGCTGCTTCCAAGCACAACAATGGCTTCCATAGGGAGTCCAGAATGTCTGTCTGACACCAAAATGAGGAGGAAGATGTGGTACAGCTCATGCTGAGGCACACACACTATAACACACTGCCCCATCACACAGGAAATCCACAGGACGTACTCAGGAGCTCCAGGCACACGTTCTCGGTCTCCTGTCTTGAGCAGGACGAGCTGCTTGTGCTCCGGTTTTCTGGCTGCGGAGTGGAGGCTTCTTTGGAGGATGCTGATGCTGCTGCTGCTGCAGCGGCGGCGGTGGCAGAGCCTGCGTCCATCTGGGACAAGAAATTTGTTTGTGTCAGAAAGGTGGCTGGCAGCGATGGTCCGTTTCAAAGGCAAGCCCTTAGGAACAACACTTGTCTTAGGCTGCAAGCTGAGCTGTCAACTCTTCCACCTCAAGTCAAACCCAAACAAGCAGTCAGAGACAAGAGCTTGTCACAGCCAGCTGTATTAGAGACTGTGAAAGGGAACGAGCAACTTTAAATTTCACCCTCTTCTGAGGACTGCATTCACCATGCACAGGGACAACTTGTTCAGAATCTGCGTGGGTCACCACGTTCACCTGAACAAACCCCTCAAAAAACAAAGCGAGCACTTTGTGGCCAGCAGAAGTACATTCAGAGGAATGCCGGCCTGCCGGCCAAGGCACTGGCCCTGCTGCCCAGGCCGGCAGCTCAGATTCAGCGGCCCAGTAAGTGCCCTTGTGACCAGCTGCCGTGGAGACCACAGAGCACGGCAGTCAGAGGCATTGCCCCCATCCACCTGCTGCTCTGCAGGGGAAAGGTGAGAAGAGGGGAGACCACTTGTTGCACAACGGCAATGCCTACTGCTCTTTCACTCACCTGCTTTTGTTCAGCCAGCCTGTACTGCAGCTGCATCTGGTGCATCCTTTCCATTTCTTCTTTGTGCCTCTCCTCCATTGCCTTCATCTTCCTCAGAGCTTCCTGCAGCTTGTCCTAGATATTTTGTTAAGAAAAATCTTACCAGCATCTGCCTCTGTGCTTCCACGGCCTGCAGTAGCCTTTGCTTTCCCTTTCCTGAGACTGACAGTGCACGTCCTCCTTCCTGCCCTTCCCTCTGCTTCCTGGCTCGTCAGGCTCACCTGCCCATTCTCCCGCTCCTCATTCAGCTCCTGCCTCAGCTGCTGTATCTGCCGCCGGCTTTGGATTAGCTTTCCCTGCAGCCGGCGCACCTTGCCTAGGACAGCAGCCTTCTGACGCTCGAGCTGCACACGGATGAAGAGAAGACAGCTTCAAACTTTCCACACACCACTTGTGTGACAACCAAGATTGACGTGCTCACACTTTCCAGAAGCCTTTTGTTCTCGTTCTCGTGTTTGCCAAGGACCAGCTGAGACACAATCCCACCCAGACAGACAGTGCCCAGAGAAGGAGTCCATTGCAACACACAGACTCTCTTTTCACAAACACTCTTTGCCTCTTGACGGCCTCTGCTTCCTATCTGGTCTCATTCAGCCTGCATGCTTGTGGTGATGCAACTTCCTGCTTCATCTCCAGCAGCCTTTTCTCCTGCTCCCTGTGTACCTGTGCCAGGAAGATTGCCTGCTGCTCCAGCTGCTCCTGTGCACCCAGACGCTGTTGTTCCAGCTCTCTCTCCTGATCAGGGGAAGAGACACATCCACATAAAATCCCAGCTATGCTCTCCAAAGAAAAAAAGTTGGAAGCTTTATCCCTCCAAAAATCCCCCACCTGAAGAGTGCACAGTAGTGGCTTTGTGCCCTCCAGCACTCCTGTCCTAACCAGAAACTTAGAAGGAGGCTCACGAGGTGGAAGGAAAGGAGATGCCACCTTCCTTCCCTGCTCTGATGGCTGCCTGTGTCCTGGCCCCTCTCTCCTCAGGATTTGTGCCTGTTCTCAGAGGCTCTCCTCTCAAAGTTCCTCTGCCTTTTGATCAAGGAAAAGCTGCAGGTGGGAGCTGCACGACGAGGAGGAGGCAAGCGCCCCAATGCCCTCGTCACAAGACAGGCTACCAGCCTAAATACCAGCAACACGGGGCCTGTGGCAGGTGCTTCAAGCCCAAAGGGAAGACCTCTGTCCACTGTGGCAGCACAGAATGCAAGGAACCCCGTTGGCTGGGACTGCAGTTGGCAGCAAGGTCAGCAGCAGTCTGCTTGCTGCATGGCACCAGGCACCAGTGGGGAAGGTCCTGCCCCTCTGCTGCCACGCTTTGGGTGGCAACCACCCAACGTCCCGGGAAACTTGGTTTATGCCCATCCTGAATCTGTGGCTGCATGTACTGTCCCAGCACCTTGCTCTGGCTCTTTGCAGGCCTTCAAGTACGAACCCTTGAAGCCCTCTGCTGCCTGGCCCAGCAACGTGTAGCCTACAGCAGATGCTTGCAGCCGTGTCACATACTCAGGCTGCTGTTCTGCTAAGCCAGCCCACCAAGCTTGCCTAAAAACTTCAGGCGCGTATTGTTTCTTACAAATTTCTCCTGGAGCTTCCTTTTTTCCTCTTCCTGAGCACACTGCCAGAGTCTGAGAGCCTTGATGTACTGCTCTTCTGTCTGGCGGAGCTGTTGGGCCATTTCTTCACGCTGCTGCGTGCTGAGAGATCTTACAGCCAGCAGCTCACGACGAAGGCCCCTCACATGCTCTGCAAACATGACAAGCGGCAACAGTCAGACACTACACAGGCAGAGCACTCTACTGACCTTAAACCCTTTCAGTTTCAGGCAAGGATGGACCTGCCCCCAGCTCCTTCATGCCCCCAAAGCCCTGCAGACAGAGCTGGCTTTAGAGCACAACTGCACTAGGCAGGGCGATCGCCAGAAACAAAGCACACGAGGCTCTCACCGAGCATCACTTCCTTGGCCTGCGTGGCTGTGCGAACTTGGCCTTCCAGATGGCTCCTGGTGATCTCCAGCTCGGACACGCGCTGCTGAGCCTCCTGCAGGCTGCCTTGCAAGCTCTCCTTCTCTGACCTACAAGTTGTGAAGATGAAGAGAAATTGTTCCTGGCACCCACGGGCACTTTTTCCAGGAAGATGTGCCTTCAGATCCCTACACCTGAGTAAAAAAAATGGCTTGCGTGGAAACTCAGGTAAAGCAAGACCAGTTTGACCACTGAAAATAGCAAAGCAAGACCCTCCAGGTGACTGGGGAGCCTCTCCTCATGACCTAGCCCGGCACAGAAAACCCCAGCTGAGTTTGATCTCTGCAGCCAAAGCTCAAATTGCTGTTCCCTGACGTACCCCACACGGGTGGTTGTGCCCACAAAGTCTCTGCCAATGAGCAAAAGCCCAGACTCTGCTCACGGCCCTGAGCTCATCAGCCCTTCCAAGTCACTCTGCAGGGCGACACAACAACACAGTGTTCTTCTGGCTGACTTGTCAATGTTTAATGCCATCCGCAGTGTACCCTAGAGGCACTTTGTTTTCCAGACGCTCTCTGGAAGTATAAGGGACTGAGGGAACGCACCGAACGATAGATGAAAGCCCGGCTGCTAGCAGCATGAGTAGGAAACCAGAACCAGGTTTTGATCTGAATGAGAACTATCTTGGAGGAGGGACAGGTATCCTGCCATTTAAATTACTGGAAGTTCTTGAACAAGGAAGTTTGCTACCTTTAATTTTGGCAAACAGCAGCGCCCAATTGTTATGGCACTCTTTGAAAAGGGACCGGATAAAGGGACTTTGACAGGTTACAGAGGTGAGTGGAGAAGTGAGCAAGCATCAGTGCTCAGCAAGAATCCTCAGACACTGTTGAGACCTTTCCCTTCTGCCACTGCTTCTGCTGCTGCTGCTGCTGTCTGTAAGCAACTCAAGGTCCTGCACCACACTTCACCAGAGTTAGCTCAGAAGGGTCTCAGGATTTTCATCACGACCCTCCGGCTTTCACCCAAAGCGTCACTGCCCTACTCACAACATTCACACGTAAAAGCCTTGACTTCTGAAAATACTGTGTCAAACGTCTTGGAAAGGAAAGACTGATGTTCAGGCGCACTGAAGGAGAAACTAAAACCAGATGGAAATATCTGGTTACAGCAAACATCTGCACGGTTTCCCTGATACTCAATTCAGTGCCAAGTTGCACTAGTCACAGGAGTGTGCAGAGGGTCCCAAGCAGATGCCCAAAATAGCTTTGAGAGCTTCAGCTGTCAGAAACATAACATTCAGGTGACAGCATCCTTTTTTCTCATGTCTCTTCACTTCTCTGTCTGAGAGACATCTGGAGAGCACACAGGAGGCAATAAATCCTGACGTAACGCTTACCACCTTTGTAATTACAGACCTTCAATAATGTCCCGCCCAGGGTCTCCTCCCTGCCTTTACCTGGCCTCTACCAGCTGCTTTGAAAGGCCTCGTAGGTCCTCCTCCGTGGCTGCCAGTTGGGCTGCCAGGGCAGCCTTCTCTTGTGCCAGCGCCGCCTTCTCTCTGCACACCCGGGACAGCGTGTGCCCTTGGCGAGAGAACTCCTGGAGCAGCCTCTCCAGACCCCTGCGGGCTGGCCGCTGCAGGCGGCAAACCTGGAAGCAAGCGGGACACCATTTTTCAAGAGGAACAAAAACAACAACAACAGCAGCAGCAGCACAGTCTCGGTCTTAGCTTGCTGCCAGAACCAGCGTTCAGGCAGGTCTTGCTAGGGGCACTTCCCTCTCCCACAGGTGCTGCCTGGGAATAAGGGGAGCGTACCTTTGGCACTGCCAGAGGAACCTCTTCCTTCAGCAGAGCCCTCGGAGGCTGCGATTCCTCTCCTCTCTCTGCTGACATTTCCAACGCTGTTTCTAGTGAGGAGTGGCTCCTTCTCCCAAGTGCAGCCGACTGCTTCCATCTACGACAGACAAACAAGCCTTTAGTAGCAACAGTCTCCTTGCAAAACCGGGACGGAATGTCCCACATCGGGCAGTCTCAGGGGCTTCCAACAGCCCTCTAGTTGCATTTCAAGAGAATGCCGGAATTCCCTCCCTAGACCAGCCCGTCTCTGTCATTCGTGCAGGTGGAAGAGTCCATACTCTATACCAGTGAGAAAGTAAAACAAGCTTCCAGAAGCCACAAAACATTTCCAGAAAGCTCAGGTACTTCTAGAAAGCTTAACAGCTTCCTGCCTGCCAGGTCTTCTGCTCCTCTCTGATAGAGCGGACAGCGGACTTGCAAAACTTGTCTTTGGCTATGATGGGCTTGGAAAGTCCAGATGAGCAGTCTCACAACTACTCTTGCATTCACTAGTGAAACAAGAGCCTGCAAGCTATCGCTTGGGGAGCAGATGGGTACAGATTTCCAATCCAATAATCAAACACGGTTTAGGCTGGCAGGCACCCCAGGAAAGCCCAGTCCTCAGCTCCAAGAACTTGGAGTCAGCTACGGCATCTGGACGGACAGCTCCTAAAGCCCAGCAATGCCTGCCCCTGCCCAGAGACAGCGAGAAAGCTTAGCACACACCTGAACTCCTGGGCTCTGCACTCTCTATCCATGCTCAGCTGCTGCTCTGCATCTCCTCCCTGGGCCGAGGAGTCCTGACTGGCAAGAAGCCCTCCTGCTGGGGCCTGCAGGGAACGGGCAGGGAAAAAGCACAAACGAGCAGTAAGCAGCAGGGAAGTTGGCTCCTGACAGCTGCAAGAAGCAGCAAGCGGAGACAGCTCACCTGAAGGCAAAAGCTGGTGTGTGGGGGTGTTGATGTGAGTAACCAACTAACCCTTGGCTTGCCCTGTAAGTGTCTGATCAGAAACAGGAAACATTTCCCTGCTTAACTGTGGTCAACTGGCTTCCCTTCAGGATTTCAGGCCTTAGAGAGCAGCCAATAGGAACTGCATTCCAGACCTTCAGAGACAGACCTTGTCTCTGCCATGCAGAGCTGCCCAGCGTTCTTCTCAGCAAACTGGGGCCATGTGTCAAGGTTAAGGCTCTAGTGGAAGCAGTGACTGTAGCTACCCAGATGGGGCGTGGAGAGGGGCAGGTCCCCGCAGGCAACGGTGGCTCCTCCGTAGCCCACGAGGCTGGGAACTGCGCCTTGGGACCGACCGCCTCTCTGCCCTGACAACAGGCAGCCTGCACAGACACTGTGCACAGAGGGGCTCACTTGCACACCAGCAGCACTAAAGGACATCATGCTACCGCTTATCTGACACCAAGGGAAGTTCACAGTGCCTGTCAGAATGGCACCAAAATGATGCCTGCCTGTGAAAGTTCAGATCCCATTTCCCACCAGTGGATGGGAAAATCCAATGCACGTGGACGGGCTGAAGAGCCAGGTCGTGGCAGGACTCCTGCCCTCAGCATCTTCAGCCACAAAGGGCAAGTGCTGCCTGATCAGAAACTTGCAGCTCTGCACCGCAGCAAAGCTTTGCACTGACCCAAGCAAAGCTGCCACTTACTGCTCCAGGACGCTCAGGCCCTGCACTGGCGACACGTGGAGGTTTGTTGTCCTTTGCCTCCCCTTTAGCCTCTGGAGGAAGAGAGCGAGCCGGAGAAGGTTCTGCTGCTGGCATGGTGCTCTGCACACAGACCAGAAGTGTGAGGGACAGGGCATTTAGAACCTAATTTCTGCTGAGCTCTATCCCCAGCTGTCCTAAGGGGAAGTCACGAATTTGGAGACAAGTGGGATCCTCAGTCATTAAAATTCAATTCAAGTGGACTGATGAGACTAATGTTTGGATACGACTGCTTCTGAAGGAGGTATTTCAGCCTGGCTACCGTCAGCATGCAGCCTCCTGTCTGCAAAACTTGACTTTCATTAGTTAAAACCTCTTCAGTGGAAAAGGAGGAAACTGATGGAATCCTTTTGGTAGTGCTCGTGCAGACATTGACGTGCACTTCCTTTCAGCCTGCCAGGCTGGCACTCAACTACAAGGGGCCAAGGCCACAGCTCGCTCCACAATTCTCCAACACCAGCAGTGTCAAGGGGGCCCGTCCCACTCACCGAATCGTGGACTTGACTCCCTCTGCCTCTGAGACGACCTGCCAAGCGCAAGGGAAAATGAACCAGGTGCTGTTAGAAATCTGTGTGAGCTGAGGAATCCCAGGGAACAAGGCTGCCCAAACAGAGTGCATTTTCTTTTCACAACATCCCTCCCACAGCAAACAGTTCTTTAGCAGAGCAAGCAAGACTGCAGGCCAATACCCTAGGCTGTGCCTACCTTTTGCTTGGCCTTGCCACTAAGGAACTAGAAACCTGGCCGAGAAAATGCAAATCGTTCTTCAGCAGTCAGTGCCTACATTGTAGCTCACTGTCCCCCCTGCAGCTAAAGCAGCTTTTTTCGCCTCTCTTTCCTGGACTTCCTTTTTCTTTTCGTAAATTGCAAGCAGCGTGTCCCACGTGGTTGCTGTAAACAATTCCCCACAAAAACTTCCCCCAAATCCCTCTCAGTGCTCGCAGTTCTCTTCAGACACAGCACAGGCCCAGCTCCAGCCTTCAGGAGCACACACCAACTGCTCGGCAGTTTGCCCCTCAGTGCAAAGCCAATCGCTCTTGTAGCGCACCAAGGGGGTCCAGTTAGACGGGCACATCCTTTAAGGACGGAATGCAGAAAAAAGCTGCTTTCCCTCAGATCTGGAGAGAACTGCACAGTTTTTACCAGGACTCCTCCAAAGTTCTCCCAGTCTGCATTTTGGAAGTTGTCCAAACCCTGCTTGGCAAGAAACACCCCCTTCTTTGCTGAAGCTGTTGGCAGGAGCTTTACCAAACCCACGGCATCTTTCTGGCACTTTTGTTTCAATGTGCTGCCCCAAGGAAAAACCTTCAACTTACGTCTCAGGCCATTAAAAATTCTGCGGGATGACACCGCTGAAAAAGCCCTGCTGACCGCTCTACGGACTCGCTCCATCGTTTCAGCAGGGCCGCTCGAGTCCGTGGGCCGGAAAACAAAAATGGAAAAAAAACCACCACTTGCACAAGTCCCCTGACTGTGCAAGGAAAAGAAGAAAAAAAAATAAGGACACCTGTGCGTGTCTGCACACCCTACAACTGCAGGGAAAACAAAAGGATGCCTACACGAGTCCTCAGACTCATGCAACAGCAGGCAAAAAAAACCAAACAACAGAATCCCTTTTCAGGGCAGAGACTGTGGCTGGAGAGCTCCTCAACACAGGATCCTCCCGCAACGAGCGCGCCAAGAGCTGCTCTGGACACTGAGGCCTCGCGTGCACCAGGGCAACCTCCTGCTGGCAACGCTGTGACGTGGCAGCCCTCCACTGACATCACAATAGCAGCCGCCCTAAGGTGGTCTGTGAAGTTATGTGCAGCAACCAAACGTGCTCTACAGCTAATGCAAAAGAAAGCCCAGAAAGTTCTCCTCTGTCCCCAAGCAGCACAAAACCCCCTTGCAGTCCATAACCCACAGCTCAGAGGATCCACAAGGGACACAAAGCAGGCACCAAGCCCATACACCATGTATGCCAAGCTGAGCATTGAGAAAAAAACAGGATGTGAGGAAATCAAAAAGTGTGCTCTTTGGCCACCACTGCTGACTAAAATCAAGAAAACTTGCTTAAACTCTGTGGATGGAATCGTGCTTTGGTAATATCTCAGAGAGTTCCCTAAATTGCCTCTCATTCCCACCCATTTACTCCATGGCTAACTTCAGCTAGCAAACTGTAGGGCTCGCTGAAAGCAGACAGACACCTAAGTGGGGAGAAAAGGCCAAGGAACTGACCTGCTGCACACACAGCACATGGCTGCTGCAGAATTACGGCAGCTGAAAGAAGCCTTTGGGTCTTGTGACTCACTTCTGGGAGGTTCCCTGGGCACACATCCGGGAGCCACAGAGATCTGACTCCAATGCACACACAGAAAAAAGGAGAAGAATGTTAAAACCCAATGTGGGACAATGTAGGAGGTGGTGGGAGAAGGAAACCAGAGCCCAAAATGAGCAAGTCCCACCTAAAAGAAGGGAGTTATAAAGCAGAGATCAAGTAGCTCAGCTGGTGGGCAGACCTTAGGAAGGCAGGCTCAGGAAAACAGAGCAGCAACCACAAGCCTTCCAAAGTTCAGAAGCTTCCTTCCCCCTCCTCTCCCATCCCCTTGAAACCATTTTTTTTCTCCCTCATAAAAATACTTTGTTGAGCATTAATAGCAAGTGCCTGGAAAAACTTCCTGTGATGTTCTTTTTCAGTTAAAAACTAAAAAGCATGGAGAAAGATGTAGGCTTTTGCTCTTTGCCTGGTTTTGCGTCAGCATTTTGGAAGAGCTCTACACAAGTCTAGGTGTTTCCCAGCCCCAGGACCACCACTGGCATGAGCCCACCAAGTGTAGTGGAGGAGCAGCTGCTCAGACTCCAAATGTGACACCTGGGAGGCTGCATATTGTCCTGTGCAAATTCCCTGTGTGTGGCAGATTGAAAGTCAGGACAATTCTCAAGAAATGTCAAATTAGACGTGGAACAATCTTTGGATCTACAGAGACCACATTTGCACCTTACTAGTGTCATAATCCGGAAGCTTTAAAATGTTGGTGGGTGACCCTAATTGCCTCTAGGCTAGAGATCAGGAGACAGCTTCAAACATGCACTGCTTACAAAACAGTCCCAGAGCCATGCATACCTTTCTCTGTCAAGCATTCTCAAAATACAGCTGTTTCCTCAAAGGAAAGGAACAGAAAGCTCTAGCAGTCTGTCTGCACCCTGAGTTTCCAACCAATTTTTCCCTCTACTTTCTACATCCTGCGTCTTAACAAAAGTGCTTTCTCCCAGTGCAGTGGAGACAGACCATTCATTCATGTGCAACAGCACGGGTTGGTGCTCCAGCCTGAGAGCTGGAACTCAGGAACTGGGGCAGCTGTGCTTTGAGATGCAACGGCAGCCAGGGAATGAGGCTGGGAGTGACTGACTGGGGAGGAAAATGGTCCAGCAATGGCATTGCACAGAAGCTGTGGAGGAGGCACTACTAGCATGACAGCCCCAATAATGCCACACAACCCCCCACAGTTTTGCACATTTCTTGGACGGTGTCAAGGTTGCTATGCATGTATGTCTACACTGCTGCCTTTATAACCTTTTGGAAGCAGTCAGAGCTAGCAGGATTCACCCACCATCAGGAGCAGACGCAGCCAGGGATCCTGCTGATTTACAGAGGCTTCTGGCTTCCCAGGTGAAGCCAAAGCAAGCGCTGCTGCTGCTGCTGCTGCTCTGCCGGAGAGCCCCGGCTGGGCGGGGATGGCACCACTGTGCCACGGGCTGTTTCTCCCACCAGAGCTGGGCGGTGCTTTTGAGGCAGTCATGACAAACTGGCGGGAGAACGAAGGGGCCTTCATCCTGCGCCAGCAGTTAGGGACGCACTAGGGCCACCTTCAGGGCAGAGTTTTGGCCCTCCCAAAGTAAAGCAGAGGGACGCGGTTGGAAAAGGCTTCCTTTCGAGCCTGCTTCGCTCTTGGAAAAGAAGGGACCCAAGTGCCAGGCTGAGCAGCGGGGCCCGAGCCCTCCTCCGTGCCTGCAGCGAGGGGCGGCTGCTGCTGGGGGGCGCCATGGGAGGGGGGCGCCCCTGCGCGGGGCGGGCGAGGCGGCGCGGGGCAGCCACCAGGGGGCGCCCGGGGTGGGGCGGGGCGGGGCGGGGCCCCTCTGTGAGGGGGGAGAGCCTCGGGCAGCTGCCGAGCAGCGCCAAGGCGCCGGCGGGACCGTCCGTCCGCAGCGCACGGCCAGCGCCGGGCCAAGGCGCAGCGCCGGGCCAAGGCACGGCTTCGGCGCAGGCTGACCGGGAAGGCCATCTTCCCATGGAGCGCGGGATTTAGGCCTTTTGATTCCCAGTCCTGCGCTGAGCTGGCAGGCCACAAAGCCTCCTCAGGGACTGGTGGCCTCCTTTGCCAGGCTTCCTGCGCTTCCTTTGCTGACAGGCTCCCATCAGCCAGGCCGGAGGCAGGCTGGGCTGGTGTTACAGGGCGATGCTGTCTGAAGTAAAAATGACAGATCTCAAAGCCGAAAGGAAGCAGTAGTTCCCAGGCTAAGTTCCTCACAGGGGCAGGCAGGGTTCCTTTGGTTCTCGGGAAGATGCAGAGACAGGACACGGGGATGCTAGGTGTTATAAAATGTTTCAAGAGGGCTTCCTGAAATTGCTTGTTGTTAGTTGTATCTGTTTCAAAGCTATAGACGGGGGAATTGTTATAAAATGTTTCAAGAGGGGTTTCTGTAGAGAAGTTTGCTTGATGCAAAGGTTGTGAGTTGCTGCAACACTGTACCGGTGTAAAGTGTTATGTAACGAGGAAAGGGGGAAAAGATCTGGTTCACACAGGTTACATCACTCTGAACCATGATTGGTGGACATGACAGACCAATCACTCGACGCCCTTGGGAAACGATTGGTCAGGAGTGACTCTTGTTAAAGACCAATCAGAGGCCTGGCAACTAACCAATCTGGAAGAGGATCCAAAATGCACCAATCAGGAGGAACCAAAGAGGATATAAGGGACTGTCAGCGTGTGGGGGACGTTCTTCTTCAGAACTCTGAGGGTCTGGAGGAGTACCCTGTCCTGGTGTTGCAGTTTTTGGATTTCTGGCTTGCTGAGACGAACCTGGGCTTATCCTGGGTTTCCGCTCCCAGGGGTCAGTTACAGTTAAAATAAACAAGTGCCTTTTTTTTTTTTTTCTTTTTTTTTTCATCCGAGTCCAAGCCTCGTTTATAACATAGGTGCCCTTTCACCTCCACATCCAGGACTTTACCATTGCAGGCCAATGTAGCTCAAAACTGTATCCACCCCTTTATCCAGATGTCTTCAGCTTGTTGGGATTTTTCCCCTGAGAGCAGCCAGAGAATGCTGCTTGTTATCACAGGGCTTTGTTCCTTCCAGGAAACTCCAAAGACTCACTTAGGTCCCTCCTTTCTAAAACATGGCCTGGGTTCATTGCCAAAAAGATGAGCACTGTAAGCCATTCCTCAGCAAGTGGAAATTCCTCTAAGAAATGCTGATTCCGGTGGGATTTAGGCACAAATGTTGTTCTCAAGAGCACAAGAGTTCGGGGTTTCAGCAGCAAGCCAAGAGCAGACAGCTCAGCACGCCTCTGCCATCACAAGTGCTCACCTGCCTTGCAAATTCCTCTGCTTCCTCTAGCTATGGGCTAAACTCCTGTTGTTGGCCTGCTGCCTTCTCCTGTTACCCGTGAGACTGGCACCTGTTTGCTCCTTCCTGTGGCACGTTATGGGGAGCTCTAGAATGAAATGGTTTCAAAGCCACGTCCATGGGGGAATCTGAGCTTGCAGGTCTCCCACCAGCTGAAGGCTGTGGGTTTTTGCAAAGGCACCAGGAGCTCAGTGTTGGACAGAGGACATTTCCAAGAGAAGGGCTGACTTGGGAACTGGTGGAAGCGGAGAGAACGGTCAAGTTTGCCGATGGGTGCACTCACACTGTGAGGGACGCTTCAAGGGCACCCCCTGCCATGCCCAGGACATGGGCGCTGCCCCGTGCAGAGGACGTGTCCCTGCCATACTGACAACACACACGTTGTCCAGTGCCATGCAAACACATATGAGCAGTTCATTACTCAGCTGTTTTTTCCCACTAAGGTATCCTTCTTCCTTCAGCAAGCCCTACAGTGTGTTGGTTGATGTTAGGCATGAACTAAACAGGCAGGAATGACAGGATTTCCAATTTAGGGAACTAGTTTTAGTCAGAAGCGTTGGTGGCCAAAGTACTTGGGATGTGTGCCTGGCGCCTGTTTGGAGTTACTTTTGAATCCTTTGAGCTATGGGTTATGGACTGCAAGGGGGTTTTCTGCTGATGTGGGACAGTCTGTGCCCTGTCAAAATGAGTCCTTTTTGTCGTCTGATGTTGTAAAATCTGTGGACAAATGCAGGCATCCTTTTTTTTCCCCCAGTGATTGTAGGGTCTGCAGAAACATGCAGGTGTCTTTTTGCCTCCTTACACTGTAGAAAATAAAGAGTTTGCAGTGGGACAAAGGGTGTGTTTCAAAATTCATTTGTGGTTGTTTTTTCCCTTTGCCATTACTTCTCTTAGTGTATATTAATAAAATCTGTTTAACTTAAGTTAAAACCTGCTTTGCCTTTTTCTACAAAAATCCTATCTCCCAGCTGGCAAACAAAATTCAGCAAGCATGAAACCTCCACATAAATGGTGCAATGACTTGAATTAGCGGAGCAGAACCACTACAGAACCAAAAGCCTCTGTGTGCATGGCCGAAAGCCCCTATCTCCACAGGACGTTTTGGCCGCGCTGCTCTTCATTGCCTTTTGCCTGGGAATGCATTTGCACTTTCTTCCTCATCCAGAAGTCCACGGCCGGGCAAAACAGGGCCAGTGGGAGGTATTCCAAAGGCAGTGTAGGTTGGAGTTGATAAAGGAAGGAGACGGTTCCCGATTCCAAACCATGCCAGAAGGCCCACAGGAAAGACTTTCCATCTTCAAAGAAAGATGGGACAATTCAGAAATAAACGCAGAGCCGTATTCCCTGGGTGACAAGGAAGGGAATCTTCCAAGAGGCTTAGGGGTTTCTAGGATTTTTATTCTGAGTCCAGCTCTGAGCTGCCAATGGAGAAAGAAATTCTGAAGTGCTCCTGGTCATCCCCTCTGCTTCCTCGATTGCTTCACTGCAAGTTTCCTTTCTTTTCCTTTGAAAAGCAGCTAGAGCGGAGATTGACATGGAGGGGGCCCATGTGATCTGTCAAAGGAATAGCAGAAGTAAAACTGAAGACAACACCAGCATGAAAGCAGCCCCACAGCCAGTCGATTTCCCTGAAGCATTTTGTCTCCAATGAGTGGAGACAAGTCAGGAGTCCAAAGGGAATCCAGGAAGCCAACTGTTCTGATCACTTTGGCCAGACTAGCGCACACACACGTTCACTGGGTCATTTGCTAGGCGGCAGCCTGCTGCTGCTTGGGAAACAGCTCCCGCTTTTGCCTTTACCACACAGGGAAGCTGAGACTTCACCCACTCCCAGCCCACCCACTCCCAGTGCCCTCATAGGCAAAAAGAAAGCCCCAGAGTGCTCCCTGGCTGCTTCCAAGCTTCCAAGCACAACAATGGCTTCTGCGGGGAGTCCAGAAATGTCTGTCTGACAGCAAAGTGAGGAGGAAGGCATGGTACAGCTCATACTGAGGCGCACACACTATAATACACTGCTCGAGCGGACAAAGAATGCACAGGATGCACTGAGCAGCTTCAGGCACCTCCTTAGCAGACTGACGGCCAGCCCTCGCCCACAGCTCTAGCCTGGCTCTGCGGGTGGCTTCCTGTGGGGCCTCCCTCCTTCCGAGACACTCCTCTGGGCTTCCCACACTGGAATAAACAGTAGAAGCTTTGTGCCTTGAACAACACCCCACCTGAAAAGTGTGCATTCGTAGCGACTTTGCGCCCTCCAGCAAGGCTGTCCTAAGCACAAATTTAGGAGGAGGATCAGCAGGTGGGAGAAAAGAAGATGCCACCTTCCTTTCCCACTCTGATGGCTGCCTGTTTTGCCCTCTCTCTCCTCAGGATTTCTGCCTGTTCTCAGAGGCTCTTTTCTCAAAGGGCTGCAGTGGTCCTTGTCACCTCCTCTGCTGCCTGCATTACTTTGGTGCAGGGATGACAGCAATCCGGCTGTCAGAAGAGGCTGACGAGGGGCTCCGCTAACTTGAGAAACGGATGCTGTCCGAAGAGAAGGAGAAAGAAAAGAAACCAAATGTAAAGCGACAAAGGAAAAAGGAAACCGCTCTTTTCCAAATCGTGCTTCTAACAGGGTCAAGCCGGATTCCTCTAGTGCCCAGAAACACACAGACACAAGCAGCAGAGCGCAGATGAACTCAGCTGTGGCTTGCAGTGGGAGCAGTGTCTTCCTTGGCATGCCCTGTCCTTCCTGTGCTGCCTGCCCTATTCCTTCGCAGCAGGGACGGCCAAGGAAGTGGCCTGGGCACCAGCTGCCTGTCTGCCACAAAACCTGGCAGCAAAGCCGCAGCGGTTCTCATCTACTTGACCGGGCCAGGCAGCACGTGGGGCTGGCACAAATCCTGCTCAGCTGTCCCTGTTTGGCTGGCAGAAACCTCTAAGTGTGGGGCAGGAGGGACAAGCTGGGTCCCCTGTGAGGCCCACAGTTAGCACCCCACAGCCCCGGCTTTCCCACAGACCAGTCTAGAACGGCTTGGCAGGGACTGCTTTCACTGTTCTTCAAGCCGCGCTGCAGGCCTCCGTCCCCAGCACTGCAATACTTCAGCTCCACGGCTACCAGGGAAACCTGAATACACCAGCCGAGGGCAAAAGGGCACCTCAGAAATGACCTGAAGTTGGGAACTCTCCTCTGAGGACTGGCTGTGAGATTTGGGCTTGTTTAGCCTGGAGAAAGGCAAGCCCCAAGGACACCTTTCAATATTTGAAGGGGCTTAGAAGAAAGACGGGGACACGTCTGTTAGCAGGGCCAGTTGCAAGAGGACAAGGGGGAACGGTTTTAAGCTAAAAGAGAGTTGATTCAGACGGGCTCTAAGGCAGAAACCCTTTTCCAGGGGACTGCTGAAACACTGGCACAGGCTGCCCAGAGAGCTGGGAGGTGCCCCACCTCCCAGCAACATTCAAGGTCAGGTTGGATGGGGCTCTGAGGAACCTGATCTACTTGAAGATGGCCTTGTCAGTGGCAGGGGGTTTGGACTAGATGACCTTCATCGGTCCTTTCTAACCTCAACCAGTCTTGGATCCGACTTGGTTTTCATTGGGAAAGCACCCAGGGCGGGGAGATTACTACAGGGGGGCCTGTCCGATACCCTGGAGTCTGGGCAAGGAGCAAACCCTGACAGGGAAGGGCTGTTGGGCCTGCGGCCACTTTGCATCGTACCTGCAGAAGTTCCTTGGCAGAGCCTCGCCTGTCCACATCCATCTGCAGGCACCAGTCCAGAAAGTCACACAAGCCGGAGGGTAGCCCGAGCTTGTACAGATCTGGTGCCCCTTGCGTGGCTATCAGATACATGGCCTGAAGGAAAAGGAAACATGAGGCCCTTCCTGGTTCTTCCATTTCCTTAAGTGCTCGCCTAGACCCCATATTTTAAGCTCCCGTCTGCAGTAGCCATTTCTTGCCTCGCAGATGGTTAGAGATGAGCCTGCTCTCCCAAAAGAAAAAAGGCCCCAGTGCAGCCCCAGCTATTCCAACCTGCAAGAGGCCTTGCCTTGACACCTTATGTGAGCCCCAGGGACATTCTTAGGAGTGGGCCTTCTGGGAACTCATCCAATCTATGGGAATGGGATTTTGTCCAATGGAGATGGATCAGAAGGACTCTGGTATCAGAGCATATTTGCACCTTACCGTGTCTTCTGTTTCACAAAAGTAAGGAGGCTCTCCTTTGGCCATTTCTATTCCCACAATGCCAAGGGACCAGGTGTCCACTTTGGGGCCGTACGGATGTCTTCGCACGACCTCGGGTGCCATCCACCAAGTGGTCCCGACCATCGACCTCCGTCTCCCCTCCTTAGGGCCGAGCCAACCACAGAGGCCAAAATCAGCTGAGGAAGAAAACAAACACCGCCTCAAGTAGGAAACCAAGGAAAAGAGTTCCTCACTCAAAGTCTCAGAATGCAGGGCTGAACCTCGCTGGAAAAGTAGCTGTGCTCTCTTTCCTCAGGGCTGCCGCCAAGAAAACTGGGAATTGTCCACTAAACAAACCTGCCACAATCCACACCTTGGCTTTTCCTCATTCACATGAAGGTTTACACTGTAACTCTCTCCCTTTGGAAGGAACACACACAAACCAAAGTTACTCTTGACACCGTGTTCCTTCCTAGACCACTCAGCACCTTACCGCTGGGCTCTGAGCCTGCAGGAGCGCTCCGTGCGCTCTCGCCAGCACCACTGCTGGGCACCTGGCAGCCACCCAAAAGCAGCCCCGGCCCGGCTCCCCGGGGCGCTGCGCCTGACCAAGAACACTCACCCAGCTTGACGGCACCATCCCGGCCCAGAAGGATGTTGTCACTTTTGATGTCTCTGTGGACCACCTGGTTGGCATGAAGGAAAGCCAGGCCTTGCAGACACTGAGAGAAGAAGAAAGAAACAGGAGGCCAAAAGTTACCCCGATCAGATTTCATCACGCGCAAAAGGAAACCGCTCATGAATATTCACAGTTCTTACAGGAAAAGTGAGTGCTGGCAAGGGGACCAGCTTGCTGCTGCAACCCCAGGAGAGCAGGATCCTTCCAAGGGCAGGTGTATTTGTTTCTGAGGGGGAAACATCAGTCGTTGCAGGAGACTGTCCCCTGCAAAGCCAGTCAGAATGACCACTGCTGCAGCAGATGCGCTCTCCCCATCCCAAGGACAAACCAGGGCTTTCCAAAAGAGGAGAAGTCCCTCCCTCAGGTACCAAGGGGATCACTGTCGGGCAGGAGGCTGGAGGACAAGGGCTCTATGGCTGCCTGGACAGCAGACTTGGAAGTAGCTCATTTGTCAGTTTTCAGCAGCAAGCACCATGGTGGGTGCCATGCCATCCCTTGAAGCTGAGACCTGTGAGACATGAGTCTCTCTTTGGCTTTGCCGTTGGTTTAAAACAAACTTGGACACCGTGACCTTTGTGCTTACGGGCAGAGAAGGCAATGCAGAAGGGTTCCAGGCAAAGGCTTGGAGAGGCAAAGCGCAGAACAGAAAATAGAAATGAAAAAAAAAAAAAAAGTTTGACAGCAGCAGATGAGAGTAGAGAACAGACTAGAGTAAGGACAGGGACCACTGGTAGGCATTTCAGTGCAGATGCCTTTTCTTCTCTGAAGCATAAGAGCAGCACAGAAAGAAAGCTGTGAACATGGAAGCCCTCTCTTAGCCATGCTTTCAAAGGACAAGCCTGTCCAAACCATCCCAAGCACAAGCAGGATCCCTTACCTCGCGACAGACGGTTGCCATCTGTCCTACAGCCATCCTTTTCTGTTTGAAAACATGAGTTAAAGAGCCCCCGTCCATGTATTCCAACACCAGCAGGACAGCCTCACGGACAAGGTAGCTGGAAGAGGAAAACAAGAGCGTGGAGCTGAATGTGCACAGCTAAATTGCCCTACAGGAGAAAAGCCTACAGCTGAGTCTTGCTTCCAGGGCACTGGTAAACGAAGACGGAAGAAAAGGAAGACACGCTCCGCCTAGGCTATCCAGGGCTTGCAATCTGCGCCGTCTGAATGGGGAAGGCACATCGCTCACGTGGCAAGCAGGGGAAAAAGGCAGTTTTATGAGGGCAAAGACAAATCTGGAAGCAGACACATCCCAGCAGCTGCTTCATCATCTTCATACACAAATGGCACCATTAGCTCCAGCAACAAGGAGACGCAGTTTTAACAGATTACCCAGGGCAGGTGGATGTGCAGAGCGGCAGCCACCCTTTGGAAAACCTTGCATAAAGGACAGTCCCAAACAGGAAAACCAATTTCAAACCCGGCAAATGACATGTCTCCTAGCCTAGTCTCTTGGCAGGCAAAACAATGGAAAAGGGTGGGAACAGTGCAAGGGAAATCATTGCTGTGATGCTTTCTCAGCACTCCTTCCCCAACACTTGCAAAAATCCAAGCCCCAAATCAGCAGAAGAACATGCAGCGAGTGAACATACAGGCTGCTGGCTTAGTAAGAGAGCCAGGTTTCTGAGAACAATCTTCAAGCTCTTTGTGCCAGAAAGCATTCATGGGGACAACATGCTATCTCCTCCCATGCATCGTAGAGGAGTGGGTTGATGTCAATAGAAAGATCAGTTTCCTGCCAGTGAAGAAACAGCTTTTAAACCTTGGCCTTGCAAGTATGCAAACAAACATGCCCAGAAAAATACCAGAACTACTTACCTTTCTAGGTAGGTGACAATATTGGTGTTCTTAAAGTTCCTCATGACCACTACTTCTTTTAAGACTTGCTTGCAGCCCTGTTGCTGGAGATCAAGGTGCTTTATTGCCACCTGCAATGACATTGAAAGCTGTTAGGAGCAGCCATTACAAGAGCCTCTTACTTCGTGCGCTCGTGGGCCTGGATGCCTCGGTAAGAAGGGACTGTAAACCATCAGGCCCAAAGCACTAACAACACTCTCTGCACCCGCAGACTTCTCAAATAGACTTTGTTCATCACTATTATTATCATTTACACACGTTTTGCAAGCCAAAACCAATGCTGTGTGAAAAGAGATTGAAACTGCAGAAAATGCATTTGCATTTCTAGGGGCTTTGACCAGCATTCCAGAAACTGCTGCCATTCTTGATTGTGCACCAAGGTAAATACACACATACATTACAGAGAAAATGCTGTCCTAAAAAAGAACTCCAAGGCGACTCCAAGTAAAGTTACAATCCTAGTGCATCCCAGCTTCTTCTGCTTGGATTTTGCCTCTCTGCAGAAAGTTCTTGAACATAGTTTAGACTTGTAATTATACCACTTGGAGTGGGTTTGAAAATGAAGAATCCTTTCTGTGGTGCACTACGGATACACACCCCAGGTTATAAGTGGGGTTTAGGGCTTTCGGACACCTCGTAGACCTCCATCCGAGTGCAGTTCCTGAGCACGGCACTGCAGGTGGATAAGGAACTCTCAGGAAGATGGAGTAGTATTTGCTGAGAGCCAGAAATGAGAATTCAGGACTCTGAACTTTCAGCCCCCAAGAGCTATTATATTTTCAAAGCGAACGAGGTCATGGTAAACAATGGGAATACCCATCTGTGTCTGAACCGGGGCTTAAGAGGAATGAGGGCTGTTGCCATCAGCTGATCTATGCATGTTCAGCCTGAAGGTTCAAGGCAAGTGTGTCCTTCTCAGAAAGACACCACTGCCATCCTTGCATTCATTCAGCTACGTAGGAAGGACAAAATCTGTCCAAGATGCATTTTGCTGCCTCCCTCTAGGCAGGCTGCTTCTGTGGGACAACCTTTGCAGCAAAGACAGGCGCAGATCCCAAAGCTCTGGCTGCGGAGCACATCACAAGGGAAAGCGCTCAAGAGCTGCAAAATCTTCATGGGCTGTTGGCACTTACCGCTCGTCCTGTGGCAGCATCGAAGGCCTTATAAACGGCTCCGTAACCCCTAGAAACAGAACAGCGGCGAGAACAGAGAAGCTCTGAGAAGTGCTGAGAAGCAAAATGCAGCCCAGGCAGGAGCTCTCTGCTGCCTGAAGCATCTCTCAAACACCAGGGTTCATCTACTCTTCAGCCAACGGCACGGCAGCCCAGCGGCCCTCTGCCGTGCAGCGTGTCCAAGAGAAAAACTGTGCCCAACAGAAACAAAAAGGGCTGGTACAAATCTCAGATATACACACTAGATGATGGATGTGGGAGTTTCCTTCACCTTTTCCTTTCTTTGTCTGTGTGCAGGCCCTTCCAGGCATTGAAACACACAGTCGTGTTGGGCCTTCTCACCGCTCTCTTGATTCTATCTGCCAAACTCAGGGAACACCACACAGCCTTTCTTATGGTCCAGACCACTGACTATTGCTTTCAGCAAGATATTGGAAAGAAAATAGCTGTTATCTGACAGCTATCAGGTGTCAGATAACAGCTGCTCTTTCAGGTTCTTCTTCCTTCATTAGTGTGGCTGTATTACTTTGACCCATACAAAACCATGTCTCCTAGGAAAAGAAGCAAACTGGTGCCTCATGTTTGAGGGACAGGAGGGCTTCCAGGTGCTGCTCCTTGAGGCTGGCAGGACATTGTCAGCATCCACTTATCTTTGATGATGCCTTGTGATCAGTGCTGAGACAGGGACAATCTAAAGCCAGGGTCTGAGGATGCTTGCAGCTTGCCTGACTTCCCACTTGATATTGCACCACCAAAATACCTGGCCCGTAGTTCTGCAGAAGTAAGTGTGGCTGCACTCACCCACAGCCAATAGCTTTCCATCCAGTGTATTTCTGCTCTGGATGTCCCACGGTCACAACTCTCCCTTGAAAGAAACAAAATGCAAGAAGCAAACTTCAAAAGAGAGATACTGACTCCCAGCAGCTCTGAATCTCAGCTCCACTCTCTGGGGCTCTGAGCAATTTACAGTTGCTTGGCTAACAGTAAACATCAACAAGAACAACAACAACAACAGCAGCCCCAGCAAGACAGGCAGCTCTGTAGCACACGTGGCCTGCACAGAGTCTGTTTCTCCGCACTCCTTTGCCGGGTTACCTTGAGAGGAAACTAAACCCGGGGAGAAACAGAATCGGAGCAGACAGAGATCAGAAAGGAACAGGCACCAAGGCAAGCGGTTGTCATCTACAAAAGGGGACGGAGGGCTGAAAAATCATCACCGTTCATTTTCTTGGGAATAAATACTCCCTTGTGAGATTCAACACAAGGTTTCCTACTTCCAAAGTTGAAATGCACCCTGGGATCTGGGGTGAAGTTTTATCCACAGCTGCTTTATGCAGAGTGGAGAGAATATTGCAGAGTGAATTCGAGGGGATGAAGGCACCTTACCTCTCTCTCAGCGGTTTGCCTAAAGAGTGCCTTGCCATTTTTAGAGAACAGCAGCTGATGCTATCACCAAGAGCAATGGCTGTAAGGATTAGGGCCCTCTTCCTTCACGAGCAGGCTAAGTTCTGAAGACGGCTTTGCCCGTTTCCCGTTTAGGGAAGAGCCACAACTCCTTGACTTAGCCTGGCGTGCAGCAGTCACCAACACTGGACTCGGCCTCTTGAACAGCGCCCACACGCCCCGTCTTCCCAAATGGGCACGGCCGAGACGGGTAACAAGGACAGCGCCGCTCCTCAGGTGCTGCTGTGACACAGACTCAGCTGCCCAAATGAGATGCTGATCCTTTCATGAGTCCAGGCAAAGCTGCAGCAACGGGGCGGCAGCTGAAACCTCCCAGCTGAGGAAAGCTCCAGCCTCTGCAGTCACAGCAGCCATCAGCAGCAGGGCAGGTATGACAAAAAGGCTTGGCAAAGCCCAGAAACGGCCACTGACAACCACTGTGAAGAGGCCAGAGCCAGAGCGGGCCCCATTACAGGCTGTTGGCACCACTCAAGACGGAACATGGTTGTCCTTGAGTTCAGACCCACGGAGGAGTAGGTCAATCCACCCGTTGTGCCAGCACTTGAGGGCAGACACTGAAGAAGCTGGGCTCTGTTCTGTACCTGGCTGGTTGTTCTCTGACGGCATTGCACCGCCGGCTATTGCCAGCCCTTGCAAGAAGCAACTCAGTTCATTGTATTGCAGAGTCACCAAGGCCTTGGTGTGCCTTCCTCGCGTATGATCCATGCAGAGATGGAGGCCAATGCTTAGGATTCCAAGAGCATTTACTGGCTGGCCGTCAGCCGTGACAAAGTGCCCCGTACCGCAGGAACACGCAGCAGAGGGGCTGCAGGCTTCCTCCTGAGAACTGCCTGCAGGGCAGTTTTATCTGACCGTGCCACAGAGATGTGTCTTTTCAAGATGTGTCTGATGTTCTTTTCAAGGATGTTGGGCTAACCAAATGTGTAGACTCTAAAGGGAATCCAGGAGGCCAGCTGTTCTGATCGCTTTGGCCAGACTAGCGCACACACGTTCACCGGGTCATTTGCTAGGCGGCAGCCTGCTGCTGCTCGGGAAACAATTCCCGCTTTTTGCCTTTACTGCACAAGGAAACTGAGACAAAGCCCACCCACTCCCAGCTGCCCTCATAGGCAAACGGAATGCCCCAAGAGCTCCCTGGCTGCTTCCAAGCACAACAATGGCTTCCATAGGGAGTCCAGAATGTCTGTCTGACACCAAAATGAGGAGGAAGATGTGGTACAGCTCATGCTGAGGCACACACACTATAACACACTGCCCCATCACACAGGAAATCCACAGGACGTACTCAGGAGCTCCAGGCACACGTTCTCGGTCTCCTGTCTTGAGCAGGACGAGCTGCTTGTGCTCCGGTTTTCTGGCTGCGGAGTGGAGGCTTCTTTGGAGGATGCTGATGCTGCTGCTGCTGCAGCGGCGGCGGTGGCAGAGCCTGCGTCCATCTGGGACAAGAAATTTGTTTGTGTCAGAAAGGTGGCTGGCAGCGATGGTCCGTTTCAAAGGCAAGCCCTTAGGAACAACACTTGTCTTAGGCTGCAAGCTGAGCTGTCAACTCTTCCACCTCAAGTCAAACCCAAACAAGCAGTCAGAGACAAGAGCTTGTCACAGCCAGCTGTATTAGAGACTGTGAAAGGGAACGAGCAACTTTAAATTTCACCCTCTTCTGAGGACTGCATTCACCATGCACAGGGACAACTTGTTCAGAATCTGCGTGGGTCACCACGTTCACCTGAACAAACCCCTCAAAAAACAAAGCGAGCACTTTGTGGCCAGCAGAAGTACATTCAGAGGAATGCCGGCCTGCCGGCCAAGGCACTGGCCCTGCTGCCCAGGCCGGCAGCTCAGATTCAGCGGCCCAGTAAGTGCCCTTGTGACCAGCTGCCGTGGAGACCACAGAGCACGGCAGTCAGAGGCATTGCCCCCATCCACCTGCTGCTCTGCAGGGGAAAGGTGAGAAGAGGGGAGACCACTTGTTGCACAACGGCAATGCCTACTGCTCTTTCACTCACCTGCTTTTGTTCAGCCAGCCTGTACTGCAGCTGCATCTGGTGCATCCTTTCCATTTCTTCTTTGTGCCTCTCCTCCATTGCCTTCATCTTCCTCAGAGCTTCCTGCAGCTTGTCCTAGATATTTTGTTAAGAAAAATCTTACCAGCATCTGCCTCTGTGCTTCCACGGCCTGCAGTAGCCTTTGCTTTCCCTTTCCTGAGACTGACAGTGCACGTCCTCCTTCCTGCCCTTCCCTCTGCTTCCTGGCTCGTCAGGCTCACCTGCCCATTCTCCCGCTCCTCATTCAGCTCCTGCCTCAGCTGCTGTATCTGCCGCCGGCTTTGGATTAGCTTTCCCTGCAGCCGGCGCACCTTGCCTAGGACAGCAGCCTTCTGACGCTCGAGCTGCACACGGATGAAGAGAAGACAGCTTCAAACTTTCCACACACCACTTGTGTGACAACCAAGATTGACGTGCTCACACTTTCCAGAAGCCTTTTGTTCTCGTTCTCGTGTTTGCCAAGGACCAGCTGAGACACAATCCCACCCAGACAGACAGTGCCCAGAGAAGGAGTCCATTGCAACACACAGACTCTCTTTTCACAAACACTCTTTGCCTCTTGACGGCCTCTGCTTCCTATCTGGTCTCATTCAGCCTGCATGCTTGTGGTGATGCAACTTCCTGCTTCATCTCCAGCAGCCTTTTCTCCTGCTCCCTGTGTACCTGTGCCAGGAAGATTGCCTGCTGCTCCAGCTGCTCCTGTGCACCCAGACGCTGTTGTTCCAGCTCTCTCTCCTGATCAGGGGAAGAGACACATCCACATAAAATCCCAGCTATGCTCTCCAAAGAAAAAAAGTTGGAAGCTTTATCCCTCCAAAAATCCCCCACCTGAAGAGTGCACAGTAGTGGCTTTGTGCCCTCCAGCACTCCTGTCCTAACCAGAAACTTAGAAGGAGGCTCACGAGGTGGAAGGAAAGGAGATGCCACCTTCCTTCCCTGCTCTGATGGCTGCCTGTGTCCTGGCCCCTCTCTCCTCAGGATTTGTGCCTGTTCTCAGAGGCTCTCCTCTCAAAGTTCCTCTGCCTTTTGATCAAGGAAAAGCTGCAGGTGGGAGCTGCACGACGAGGAGGAGGCAAGCGCCCCAATGCCCTCGTCACAAGACAGGCTACCAGCCTAAATACCAGCAACACGGGGCCTGTGGCAGGTGCTTCAAGCCCAAAGGGAAGACCTCTGTCCACTGTGGCAGCACAGAATGCAAGGAACCCCGTTGGCTGGGACTGCAGTTGGCAGCAAGGTCAGCAGCAGTCTGCTTGCTGCATGGCACCAGGCACCAGTGGGGAAGGTCCTGCCCCTCTGCTGCCACGCTTTGGGTGGCAACCACCCAACGTCCCGGGAAACTTGGTTTATGCCCATCCTGAATCTGTGGCTGCATGTACTGTCCCAGCACCTTGCTCTGGCTCTTTGCAGGCCTTCAAGTACGAACCCTTGAAGCCCTCTGCTGCCTGGCCCAGCAACGTGTAGCCTACAGCAGATGCTTGCAGCCGTGTCACATACTCAGGCTGCTGTTCTGCTAAGCCAGCCCACCAAGCTTGCCTAAAAACTTCAGGCGCGTATTGTTTCTTACAAATTTCTCCTGGAGCTTCCTTTTTTCCTCTTCCTGAGCACACTGCCAGAGTCTGAGAGCCTTGATGTACTGCTCTTCTGTCTGGCGGAGCTGTTGGGCCATTTCTTCACGCTGCTGCGTGCTGAGAGATCTTACAGCCAGCAGCTCACGACGAAGGCCCCTCACATGCTCTGCAAACATGACAAGCGGCAACAGTCAGACACTACACAGGCAGAGCACTCTACTGACCTTAAACCCTTTCAGTTTCAGGCAAGGATGGACCTGCCCCCAGCTCCTTCATGCCCCCAAAGCCCTGCAGACAGAGCTGGCTTTAGAGCACAACTGCACTAGGCAGGGCGATCGCCAGAAACAAAGCACACGAGGCTCTCACCGAGCATCACTTCCTTGGCCTGCGTGGCTGTGCGAACTTGGCCTTCCAGATGGCTCCTGGTGATCTCCAGCTCGGACACGCGCTGCTGAGCCTCCTGCAGGCTGCCTTGCAAGCTCTCCTTCTCTGACCTACAAGTTGTGAAGATGAAGAGAAATTGTTCCTGGCACCCACGGGCACTTTTTCCAGGAAGATGTGCCTTCAGATCCCTACACCTGAGTAAAAAAAATGGCTTGCGTGGAAACTCAGGTAAAGCAAGACCAGTTTGACCACTGAAAATAGCAAAGCAAGACCCTCCAGGTGACTGGGGAGCCTCTCCTCATGACCTAGCCCGGCACAGAAAACCCCAGCTGAGTTTGATCTCTGCAGCCAAAGCTCAAATTGCTGTTCCCTGACGTACCCCACACGGGTGGTTGTGCCCACAAAGTCTCTGCCAATGAGCAAAAGCCCAGACTCTGCTCACGGCCCTGAGCTCATCAGCCCTTCCAAGTCACTCTGCAGGGCGACACAACAACACAGTGTTCTTCTGGCTGACTTGTCAATGTTTAATGCCATCCGCAGTGTACCCTAGAGGCACTTTGTTTTCCAGACGCTCTCTGGAAGTATAAGGGACTGAGGGAACGCACCGAACGATAGATGAAAGCCCGGCTGCTAGCAGCATGAGTAGGAAACCAGAACCAGGTTTTGATCTGAATGAGAACTATCTTGGAGGAGGGACAGGTATCCTGCCATTTAAATTACTGGAAGTTCTTGAACAAGGAAGTTTGCTACCTTTAATTTTGGCAAACAGCAGCGCCCAATTGTTATGGCACTCTTTGAAAAGGGACCGGATAAAGGGACTTTGACAGGTTACAGAGGTGAGTGGAGAAGTGAGCAAGCATCAGTGCTCAGCAAGAATCCTCAGACACTGTTGAGACCTTTCCCTTCTGCCACTGCTTCTGCTGCTGCTGCTGCTGTCTGTAAGCAACTCAAGGTCCTGCACCACACTTCACCAGAGTTAGCTCAGAAGGGTCTCAGGATTTTCATCACGACCCTCCGGCTTTCACCCAAAGCGTCACTGCCCTACTCACAACATTCACACGTAAAAGCCTTGACTTCTGAAAATACTGTGTCAAACGTCTTGGAAAGGAAAGACTGATGTTCAGGCGCACTGAAGGAGAAACTAAAACCAGATGGAAATATCTGGTTACAGCAAACATCTGCACGGTTTCCCTGATACTCAATTCAGTGCCAAGTTGCACTAGTCACAGGAGTGTGCAGAGGGTCCCAAGCAGATGCCCAAAATAGCTTTGAGAGCTTCAGCTGTCAGAAACATAACATTCAGGTGACAGCATCCTTTTTTCTCATGTCTCTTCACTTCTCTGTCTGAGAGACATCTGGAGAGCACACAGGAGGCAATAAATCCTGACGTAACGCTTACCACCTTTGTAATTACAGACCTTCAATAATGTCCCGCCCAGGGTCTCCTCCCTGCCTTTACCTGGCCTCTACCAGCTGCTTTGAAAGGCCTCGTAGGTCCTCCTCCGTGGCTGCCAGTTGGGCTGCCAGGGCAGCCTTCTCTTGTGCCAGCGCCGCCTTCTCTCTGCACACCCGGGACAGCGTGTGCCCTTGGCGAGAGAACTCCTGGAGCAGCCTCTCCAGACCCCTGCGGGCTGGCCGCTGCAGGCGGCAAACCTGGAAGCAAGCGGGACACCATTTTTCAAGAGGAACAAAAACAACAACAACAGCAGCAGCAGCACAGTCTCGGTCTTAGCTTGCTGCCAGAACCAGCGTTCAGGCAGGTCTTGCTAGGGGCACTTCCCTCTCCCACAGGTGCTGCCTGGGAATAAGGGGAGCGTACCTTTGGCACTGCCAGAGGAACCTCTTCCTTCAGCAGAGCCCTCGGAGGCTGCGATTCCTCTCCTCTCTCTGCTGACATTTCCAACGCTGTTTCTAGTGAGGAGTGGCTCCTTCTCCCAAGTGCAGCCGACTGCTTCCATCTACGACAGACAAACAAGCCTTTAGTAGCAACAGTCTCCTTGCAAAACCGGGACGGAATGTCCCACATCGGGCAGTCTCAGGGGCTTCCAACAGCCCTCTAGTTGCATTTCAAGAGAATGCCGGAATTCCCTCCCTAGACCAGCCCGTCTCTGTCATTCGTGCAGGTGGAAGAGTCCATACTCTATACCAGTGAGAAAGTAAAACAAGCTTCCAGAAGCCACAAAACATTTCCAGAAAGCTCAGGTACTTCTAGAAAGCTTAACAGCTTCCTGCCTGCCAGGTCTTCTGCTCCTCTCTGATAGAGCGGACAGCGGACTTGCAAAACTTGTCTTTGGCTATGATGGGCTTGGAAAGTCCAGATGAGCAGTCTCACAACTACTCTTGCATTCACTAGTGAAACAAGAGCCTGCAAGCTATCGCTTGGGGAGCAGATGGGTACAGATTTCCAATCCAATAATCAAACACGGTTTAGGCTGGCAGGCACCCCAGGAAAGCCCAGTCCTCAGCTCCAAGAACTTGGAGTCAGCTACGGCATCTGGACGGACAGCTCCTAAAGCCCAGCAATGCCTGCCCCTGCCCAGAGACAGCGAGAAAGCTTAGCACACACCTGAACTCCTGGGCTCTGCACTCTCTATCCATGCTCAGCTGCTGCTCTGCATCTCCTCCCTGGGCCGAGGAGTCCTGACTGGCAAGAAGCCCTCCTGCTGGGGCCTGCAGGGAACGGGCAGGGAAAAAGCACAAACGAGCAGTAAGCAGCAGGGAAGTTGGCTCCTGACAGCTGCAAGAAGCAGCAAGCGGAGACAGCTCACCTGAAGGCAAAAGCTGGTGTGTGGGGGTGTTGATGTGAGTAACCAACTAACCCTTGGCTTGCCCTGTAAGTGTCTGATCAGAAACAGGAAACATTTCCCTGCTTAACTGTGGTCAACTGGCTTCCCTTCAGGATTTCAGGCCTTAGAGAGCAGCCAATAGGAACTGCATTCCAGACCTTCAGAGACAGACCTTGTCTCTGCCATGCAGAGCTGCCCAGCGTTCTTCTCAGCAAACTGGGGCCATGTGTCAAGGTTAAGGCTCTAGTGGAAGCAGTGACTGTAGCTACCCAGATGGGGCGTGGAGAGGGGCAGGTCCCCGCAGGCAACGGTGGCTCCTCCGTAGCCCACGAGGCTGGGAACTGCGCCTTGGGACCGACCGCCTCTCTGCCCTGACAACAGGCAGCCTGCACAGACACTGTGCACAGAGGGGCTCACTTGCACACCAGCAGCACTAAAGGACATCATGCTACCGCTTATCTGACACCAAGGGAAGTTCACAGTGCCTGTCAGAATGGCACCAAAATGATGCCTGCCTGTGAAAGTTCAGATCCCATTTCCCACCAGTGGATGGGAAAATCCAATGCACGTGGACGGGCTGAAGAGCCAGGTCGTGGCAGGACTCCTGCCCTCAGCATCTTCAGCCACAAAGGGCAAGTGCTGCCTGATCAGAAACTTGCAGCTCTGCACCGCAGCAAAGCTTTGCACTGACCCAAGCAAAGCTGCCACTTACTGCTCCAGGACGCTCAGGCCCTGCACTGGCGACACGTGGAGGTTTGTTGTCCTTTGCCTCCCCTTTAGCCTCTGGAGGAAGAGAGCGAGCCGGAGAAGGTTCTGCTGCTGGCATGGTGCTCTGCACACAGACCAGAAGTGTGAGGGACAGGGCATTTAGAACCTAATTTCTGCTGAGCTCTATCCCCAGCTGTCCTAAGGGGAAGTCACGAATTTGGAGACAAGTGGGATCCTCAGTCATTAAAATTCAATTCAAGTGGACTGATGAGACTAATGTTTGGATACGACTGCTTCTGAAGGAGGTATTTCAGCCTGGCTACCGTCAGCATGCAGCCTCCTGTCTGCAAAACTTGACTTTCATTAGTTAAAACCTCTTCAGTGGAAAAGGAGGAAACTGATGGAATCCTTTTGGTAGTGCTCGTGCAGACATTGACGTGCACTTCCTTTCAGCCTGCCAGGCTGGCACTCAACTACAAGGGGCCAAGGCCACAGCTCGCTCCACAATTCTCCAACACCAGCAGTGTCAAGGGGGCCCGTCCCACTCACCGAATCGTGGACTTGACTCCCTCTGCCTCTGAGACGACCTGCCAAGCGCAAGGGAAAATGAACCAGGTGCTGTTAGAAATCTGTGTGAGCTGAGGAATCCCAGGGAACAAGGCTGCCCAAACAGAGTGCATTTTCTTTTCACAACATCCCTCCCACAGCAAACAGTTCTTTAGCAGAGCAAGCAAGACTGCAGGCCAATACCCTAGGCTGTGCCTACCTTTTGCTTGGCCTTGCCACTAAGGAACTAGAAACCTGGCCGAGAAAATGCAAATCGTTCTTCAGCAGTCAGTGCCTACATTGTAGCTCACTGTCCCCCCTGCAGCTAAAGCAGCTTTTTTCGCCTCTCTTTCCTGGACTTCCTTTTTCTTTTCGTAAATTGCAAGCAGCGTGTCCCACGTGGTTGCTGTAAACAATTCCCCACAAAAACTTCCCCCAAATCCCTCTCAGTGCTCGCAGTTCTCTTCAGACACAGCACAGGCCCAGCTCCAGCCTTCAGGAGCACACACCAACTGCTCGGCAGTTTGCCCCTCAGTGCAAAGCCAATCGCTCTTGTAGCGCACCAAGGGGGTCCAGTTAGACGGGCACATCCTTTAAGGACGGAATGCAGAAAAAAGCTGCTTTCCCTCAGATCTGGAGAGAACTGCACAGTTTTTACCAGGACTCCTCCAAAGTTCTCCCAGTCTGCATTTTGGAAGTTGTCCAAACCCTGCTTGGCAAGAAACACCCCCTTCTTTGCTGAAGCTGTTGGCAGGAGCTTTACCAAACCCACGGCATCTTTCTGGCACTTTTGTTTCAATGTGCTGCCCCAAGGAAAAACCTTCAACTTACGTCTCAGGCCATTAAAAATTCTGCGGGATGACACCGCTGAAAAAGCCCTGCTGACCGCTCTACGGACTCGCTCCATCGTTTCAGCAGGGCCGCTCGAGTCCGTGGGCCGGAAAACAAAAATGGAAAAAAAACCACCACTTGCACAAGTCCCCTGACTGTGCAAGGAAAAGAAGAAAAAAAAATAAGGACACCTGTGCGTGTCTGCACACCCTACAACTGCAGGGAAAACAAAAGGATGCCTACACGAGTCCTCAGACTCATGCAACAGCAGGCAAAAAAAACCAAACAACAGAATCCCTTTTCAGGGCAGAGACTGTGGCTGGAGAGCTCCTCAACACAGGATCCTCCCGCAACGAGCGCGCCAAGAGCTGCTCTGGACACTGAGGCCTCGCGTGCACCAGGGCAACCTCCTGCTGGCAACGCTGTGACGTGGCAGCCCTCCACTGACATCACAATAGCAGCCGCCCTAAGGTGGTCTGTGAAGTTATGTGCAGCAACCAAACGTGCTCTACAGCTAATGCAAAAGAAAGCCCAGAAAGTTCTCCTCTGTCCCCAAGCAGCACAAAACCCCCTTGCAGTCCATAACCCACAGCTCAGAGGATCCACAAGGGACACAAAGCAGGCACCAAGCCCATACACCATGTATGCCAAGCTGAGCATTGAGAAAAAAACAGGATGTGAGGAAATCAAAAAGTGTGCTCTTTGGCCACCACTGCTGACTAAAATCAAGAAAACTTGCTTAAACTCTGTGGATGGAATCGTGCTTTGGTAATATCTCAGAGAGTTCCCTAAATTGCCTCTCATTCCCACCCATTTACTCCATGGCTAACTTCAGCTAGCAAACTGTAGGGCTCGCTGAAAGCAGACAGACACCTAAGTGGGGAGAAAAGGCCAAGGAACTGACCTGCTGCACACACAGCACATGGCTGCTGCAGAATTACGGCAGCTGAAAGAAGCCTTTGGGTCTTGTGACTCACTTCTGGGAGGTTCCCTGGGCACACATCCGGGAGCCACAGAGATCTGACTCCAATGCACACACAGAAAAAAGGAGAAGAATGTTAAAACCCAATGTGGGACAATGTAGGAGGTGGTGGGAGAAGGAAACCAGAGCCCAAAATGAGCAAGTCCCACCTAAAAGAAGGGAGTTATAAAGCAGAGATCAAGTAGCTCAGCTGGTGGGCAGACCTTAGGAAGGCAGGCTCAGGAAAACAGAGCAGCAACCACAAGCCTTCCAAAGTTCAGAAGCTTCCTTCCCCCTCCTCTCCCATCCCCTTGAAACCATTTTTTTTCTCCCTCATAAAAATACTTTGTTGAGCATTAATAGCAAGTGCCTGGAAAAACTTCCTGTGATGTTCTTTTTCAGTTAAAAACTAAAAAGCATGGAGAAAGATGTAGGCTTTTGCTCTTTGCCTGGTTTTGCGTCAGCATTTTGGAAGAGCTCTACACAAGTCTAGGTGTTTCCCAGCCCCAGGACCACCACTGGCATGAGCCCACCAAGTGTAGTGGAGGAGCAGCTGCTCAGACTCCAAATGTGACACCTGGGAGGCTGCATATTGTCCTGTGCAAATTCCCTGTGTGTGGCAGATTGAAAGTCAGGACAATTCTCAAGAAATGTCAAATTAGACGTGGAACAATCTTTGGATCTACAGAGACCACATTTGCACCTTACTAGTGTCATAATCCGGAAGCTTTAAAATGTTGGTGGGTGACCCTAATTGCCTCTAGGCTAGAGATCAGGAGACAGCTTCAAACATGCACTGCTTACAAAACAGTCCCAGAGCCATGCATACCTTTCTCTGTCAAGCATTCTCAAAATACAGCTGTTTCCTCAAAGGAAAGGAACAGAAAGCTCTAGCAGTCTGTCTGCACCCTGAGTTTCCAACCAATTTTTCCCTCTACTTTCTACATCCTGCGTCTTAACAAAAGTGCTTTCTCCCAGTGCAGTGGAGACAGACCATTCATTCATGTGCAACAGCACGGGTTGGTGCTCCAGCCTGAGAGCTGGAACTCAGGAACTGGGGCAGCTGTGCTTTGAGATGCAACGGCAGCCAGGGAATGAGGCTGGGAGTGACTGACTGGGGAGGAAAATGGTCCAGCAATGGCATTGCACAGAAGCTGTGGAGGAGGCACTACTAGCATGACAGCCCCAATAATGCCACACAACCCCCCACAGTTTTGCACATTTCTTGGACGGTGTCAAGGTTGCTATGCATGTATGTCTACACTGCTGCCTTTATAACCTTTTGGAAGCAGTCAGAGCTAGCAGGATTCACCCACCATCAGGAGCAGACGCAGCCAGGGATCCTGCTGATTTACAGAGGCTTCTGGCTTCCCAGGTGAAGCCAAAGCAAGCGCTGCTGCTGCTGCTGCTGCTCTGCCGGAGAGCCCCGGCTGGGCGGGGATGGCACCACTGTGCCACGGGCTGTTTCTCCCACCAGAGCTGGGCGGTGCTTTTGAGGCAGTCATGACAAACTGGCGGGAGAACGAAGGGGCCTTCATCCTGCGCCAGCAGTTAGGGACGCACTAGGGCCACCTTCAGGGCAGAGTTTTGGCCCTCCCAAAGTAAAGCAGAGGGACGCGGTTGGAAAAGGCTTCCTTTCGAGCCTGCTTCGCTCTTGGAAAAGAAGGGACCCAAGTGCCAGGCTGAGCAGCGGGGCCCGAGCCCTCCTCCGTGCCTGCAGCGAGGGGCGGCTGCTGCTGGGGGGCGCCATGGGAGGGGGGCGCCCCTGCGCGGGGCGGGCGAGGCGGCGCGGGGCAGCCACCAGGGGGCGCCCGGGGTGGGGCGGGGCGGGGCGGGGCCCCTCTGTGAGGGGGGAGAGCCTCGGGCAGCTGCCGAGCAGCGCCAAGGCGCCGGCGGGACCGTCCGTCCGCAGCGCACGGCCAGCGCCGGGCCAAGGCGCAGCGCCGGGCCAAGGCACGGCTTCGGCGCAGGCTGACCGGGAAGGCCATCTTCCCATGGAGCGCGGGATTTAGGCCTTTTGATTCCCAGTCCTGCGCTGAGCTGGCAGGCCACAAAGCCTCCTCAGGGACTGGTGGCCTCCTTTGCCAGGCTTCCTGCGCTTCCTTTGCTGACAGGCTCCCATCAGCCAGGCCGGAGGCAGGCTGGGCTGGTGTTACAGGGCGATGCTGTCTGAAGTAAAAATGACAGATCTCAAAGCCGAAAGGAAGCAGTAGTTCCCAGGCTAAGTTCCTCACAGGGGCAGGCAGGGTTCCTTTGGTTCTCGGGAAGATGCAGAGACAGGACACGGGGATGCTAGGTGTTATAAAATGTTTCAAGAGGGCTTCCTGAAATTGCTTGTTGTTAGTTGTATCTGTTTCAAAGCTATAGACGGGGGAATTGTTATAAAATGTTTCAAGAGGGGTTTCTGTAGAGAAGTTTGCTTGATGCAAAGGTTGTGAGTTGCTGCAACACTGTACTGGTGTAAAGTGTTATGTAACGAGGAAAGGGGGAAAAGATCTGGTTCACACAGGTTACATCACTCTGAACCATGATTGGTGGACATGACAGACCAATCACTCGACGCCCTTGGGAAACGATTGGTCAGGAGTGACTCTTGTTAAAGACCAATCAGAGGCCTGGCAACTAACCAATCTGGAAGAGGATCCAAAATGCACCAATCAGGAGGAACCAAAGAGGATATAAGGGACTGTCAGCGTGTGGGGGACGTTCTTCTTCAGAACTCTGAGGGTCTGGAGGAGTACCCTGTCCTGGTGTTGCAGTTTTTGGATTTCTGGCTTGCTGAGACGAACCTGGGCTTATCCTGGGTTTCCGCTCCCAGGGGTCAGTTACAGTTAAAATAAACAAGTGCCTTTTTTTTTTTTTTCTTTTTTTTTTCATCCGAGTCCAAGCCTCGTTTATAACATAGGTGCCCTTTCACCTCCACATCCAGGACTTTACCATTGCAGGCCAATGTAGCTCAAAACTGTATCCACCCCTTTATCCAGATGTCTTCAGCTTGTTGGGATTTTTCCCCTGAGAGCAGCCAGAGAATGCTGCTTGTTATCACAGGGCTTTGTTCCTTCCAGGAAACTCCAAAGACTCACTTAGGTCCCTCCTTTCTAAAACATGGCCTGGGTTCATTGCCAAAAAGATGAGCACTGTAAGCCATTCCTCAGCAAGTGGAAATTCCTCTAAGAAATGCTGATTCCGGTGGGATTTAGGCACAAATGTTGTTCTCAAGAGCACAAGAGTTCGGGGTTTCAGCAGCAAGCCAAGAGCAGACAGCTCAGCACGCCTCTGCCATCACAAGTGCTCACCTGCCTTGCAAATTCCTCTGCTTCCTCTAGCTATGGGCTAAACTCCTGTTGTTGGCCTGCTGCCTTCTCCTGTTACCCGTGAGACTGGCACCTGTTTGCTCCTTCCTGTGGCACGTTATGGGGAGCTCTAGAATGAAATGGTTTCAAAGCCACGTCCATGGGGGAATCTGAGCTTGCAGGTCTCCCACCAGCTGAAGGCTGTGGGTTTTTGCAAAGGCACCAGGAGCTCAGTGTTGGACAGAGGACATTTCCAAGAGAAGGGCTGACTTGGGAACTGGTGGAAGCGGAGAGAACGGTCAAGTTTGCCGATGGGTGCACTCACACTGTGAGGGACGCTTCAAGGGCACCCCCTGCCATGCCCAGGACATGGGCGCTGCCCCGTGCAGAGGACGTGTCCCTGCCATACTGACAACACACACGTTGTCCAGTGCCATGCAAACACATATGAGCAGTTCATTACTCAGCTGTTTTTTCCCACTAAGGTATCCTTCTTCCTTCAGCAAGCCCTACAGTGTGTTGGTTGATGTTAGGCATGAACTAAACAGGCAGGAATGACAGGATTTCCAATTTAGGGAACTAGTTTTAGTCAGAAGCGTTGGTGGCCAAAGTACTTGGGATGTGTGCCTGGCGCCTGTTTGGAGTTACTTTTGAATCCTTTGAGCTATGGGTTATGGACTGCAAGGGGGTTTTCTGCTGATGTGGGACAGTCTGTGCCCTGTCAAAATGAGTCCTTTTTGTCGTCTGATGTTGTAAAATCTGTGGACAAATGCAGGCATCCTTTTTTTTCCCCCAGTGATTGTAGGGTCTGCAGAAACATGCAGGTGTCTTTTTGCCTCCTTACACTATAGAAAATAAAGAGTTTGCAGTGGGACAAAGGGTGTGTTTCAAAATTCATTTGTGGTTGTTTTTTCCCTTTGCCATTACTTCTCTTAGTGTATATTAATAAAATCTGTTTAACTTAAGTTAAAACCTGCTTTGCCTTTTTCTACAAAAATCCTATCTCCCAGCTGGCAAACAAAATTCAGCAAGCATGAAACCTCCACATAAATGGTGCAATGACTTGAATTAGCGGAGCAGAACCACTACAGAACCAAAAGCCTCTGTGTGCATGGCCGAAAGCCCCTATCTCCACAGGACGTTTTGGCCGCGCTGCTCTTCATTGCCTTTTGCCTGGGAATGCATTTGCACTTTCTTCCTCATCCAGAAGTCCACGGCCGGGCAAAACAGGGCCAGTGGGAGGTATTCCAAAGGCAGTGTAGGTTGGAGTTGATAAAGGAAGGAGACGGTTCCCGATTCCAAACCATGCCAGAAGGCCCACAGGAAAGACTTTCCATCTTCAAAGAAAGATGGGACAATTCAGAAATAAACGCAGAGCCGTATTCCCTGGGTGACAAGGAAGGGAATCTTCCAAGAGGCTTAGGGGTTTCTAGGATTTTTATTCTGAGTCCAGCTCTGAGCTGCCAATGGAGAAAGAAATTCTGAAGTGCTCCTGGTCATCCCCTCTGCTTCCTCGATTGCTTCACTGCAAGTTTCCTTTCTTTTCCTTTGAAAAGCAGCTAGAGCGGAGATTGACATGGAGGGGGCCCATGTGATCTGTCAAAGGAATAGCAGAAGTAAAACTGAAGACAACACCAGCATGAAAGCAGCCCCACAGCCAGTCGATTTCCCTGAAGCATTTTGTCTCCAATGAGTGGAGACAAGTCAGGAGTCCAAAGGGAATCCAGGAAGCCAACTGTTCTGATCACTTTGGCCAGACTAGCGCACACACACGTTCACTGGGTCATTTGCTAGGCGGCAGCCTGCTGCTGCTTGGGAAACAGCTCCCGCTTTTGCCTTTACCACACAGGGAAGCTGAGACTTCACCCACTCCCAGCCCACCCACTCCCAGTGCCCTCATAGGCAAAAAGAAAGCCCCAGAGTGCTCCCTGGCTGCTTCCAAGCTTCCAAGCACAACAATGGCTTCTGCGGGGAGTCCAGAAATGTCTGTCTGACAGCAAAGTGAGGAGGAAGGCATGGTACAGCTCATACTGAGGCGCACACACTATAATACACTGCTCGAGCGGACAAAGAATGCACAGGATGCACTGAGCAGCTTCAGGCACCTCCTTAGCAGACTGACGGCCAGCCCTCGCCCACAGCTCTAGCCTGGCTCTGCGGGTGGCTTCCTGTGGGGCCTCCCTCCTTCCGAGACACTCCTCTGGGCTTCCCACACTGGAATAAACAGTAGAAGCTTTGTGCCTTGAACAACACCCCACCTGAAAAGTGTGCATTCGTAGCGACTTTGCGCCCTCCAGCAAGGCTGTCCTAAGCACAAATTTAGGAGGAGGATCAGCAGGTGGGAGAAAAGAAGATGCCACCTTCCTTTCCCACTCTGATGGCTGCCTGTTTCGCCCTCTCTCTCCTCAGGATTTCTGCCTGTTCTCAGAGGCTCTTTTCTCAAAGGGCTGCAGTGGTCCTTGTCACCTCCTCTGCTGCCTGCATTACTTTGGTGCAGGGATGACAGCAATCCGGCTGTCAGAAGAGGCTGACGAGGGGCTCCGCTAACTTGAGAAACGGATGCTGTCCGAAGAGAAGGAGAAAGAAAAGAAACCAAATGTAAAGCGACAAAGGAAAAAGGAAACCGCTCTTTTCCAAATCGTGCTTCTAACAGGGTCAAGCCGGATTCCTCTAGTGCCCAGAAACACACAGACACAAGCAGCAGAGCGCAGATGAACTCAGCTGTGGCTTGCAGTGGGAGCAGTGTCTTCCTTGGCATGCCCTGTCCTTCCTGTGCTGCCTGCCCTATTCCTTCGCAGCAGGGACGGCCAAGGAAGTGGCCTGGGCACCAGCTGCCTGTCTGCCACAAAACCTGGCAGCAAAGCCGCAGCGGTTCTCATCTACTTGACCGGGCCAGGCAGCACGTGGGGCTGGCACAAATCCTGCTCAGCTGTCCCTGTTTGGCTGGCAGAAACCTCTAAGTGTGGGGCAGGAGGGACAAGCTGGGTCCCCTGTGAGGCCCACAGTTAGCACCCCACAGCCCCGGCTTTCCCACAGACCAGTCTAGAACGGCTTGGCAGGGACTGCTTTCACTGTTCTTCAAGCCGCGCTGCAGGCCTCCGTCCCCAGCACTGCAATACTTCAGCTCCACGGCTACCAGGGAAACCTGAATACACCAGCCGAGGGCAAAAGGGCACCTCAGAAATGACCTGAAGTTGGGAACTCTCCTCTGAGGACTGGCTGTGAGATTTGGGCTTGTTTAGCCTGGAGAAAGGCAAGCCCCAAGGACACCTTTCAATATTTGAAGGGGCTTAGAAGAAAGACGGGGACACGTCTGTTAGCAGGGCCAGTTGCAAGAGGACAAGGGGGAACGGTTTTAAGCTAAAAGAGAGTTGATTCAGACGGGCTCTAAGGCAGAAACCCTTTTCCAGGGGACTGCTGAAACACTGGCACAGGCTGCCCAGAGAGCTGGGAGGTGCCCCACCTCCCAGCAACATTCAAGGTCAGGTTGGATGGGGCTCTGAGGAACCTGATCTACTTGAAGATGGCCTTGCCAGTAGCAGGGGGTTTGGACTAGATGACCTTCATCGGTCCTTTCTAACCTCAACCAGTCTTGGATCCGACTTGGTTTTCATTGGGAAAGCACCCAGGGCGGGGAGATTACTACAGGGGGGCCCGTCCGATGCCCTGGAGTCTGGGCGAGGAGCAAACCCTGACAGGGAAGGGCTGTTGGGCCTGCGGCCACTTTGCATCGTACCTGCAGAAGTTCCTTGGCAGAGCCTCGCCTGTCCACATCCATCTGCAGGCACCAGTCCAGAAAGTCACACAAGCCGGAGGGTAGCCCGAGCTTGTACAGATCTGGTGCCCCTTGCGTGGCTATCAGATACATGGCCTGAAGGAAAAGGAAACATGAGGCCCTTCCTGGTTCTTCCATTTCCTTAAGTGCTCGCCTAGACCCCATATTTTAAGCTCCCGTCTGCAGTAGCCATTTCTTGCCTCGCAGATGGTTAGAGATGAGCCTGCTCTCCCAAAAGAAAAAAGGCCCCAGTGCAGCCCCAGCTATTCCAACCTGCAAGAGGCCTTGCCTTGACACCTTATGTGAGCCCCAGGGACATTCTTAGGAGTGGGCCTTCTGGGAACTCATCCAATCTATGGGAATGGGATTTTGTCCAATGGAGATGGATCAGAAGGACTCTGGTATCAGAGCATATTTGCACCTTACCGTGTCTTCTGTTTCACAAAAGTAAGGAGGCTCTCCTTTGGCCATTTCTATTCCCACAATGCCAAGGGACCAGGTGTCCACTTTGGGGCCGTACGGATGTCTTCGCACGACCTCGGGTGCCATCCACCAAGTGGTCCCGACCATCGACCTCCGTCTCCCCTCCTTAGGGCCGAGCCAACCACAGAGGCCAAAATCAGCTGAGGAAGAAAACAAACACCGCCTCAAGTAGGAAACCAAGGAAAAGAGTTCCTCACTCAAAGTCTCAGAATGCAGGGCTGAACCTCGCTGGAAAAGTAGCTGTGCTCTCTTTCCTCAGGGCTGCCGCCAAGAAAACTGGGAATTGTCCACTAAACAAACCTGCCACAATCCACACCTTGGCTTTTCCTCATTCACATGAAGGTTTACACTGTAACTCTCTCCCTTTGGAAGGAACACACACAAACCAAAGTTACTCTTGACACCGTGTTCCTTCCTAGACCACTCAGCACCTTACCGCTGGGCTCTGAGCCTGCAGGAGCACTCCGTGCGCTCTCGCCAGCACCACTGCTGGGCACCTGGCAGCCACCCAAAAGCAGCCCCGGCCCGGCTCCCCGGGGCGCTGCGCCTGACCAAGAACACTCACCCAGCTTGACGGCACCATCCCGGCCCAGAAGGATGTTGTCACTTTTGATGTCTCTGTGGACCACCTGGTTGGCATGAAGGAAAGCCAGGCCTTGCAGACACTGAGAGAAGAAGAAAGAAACAGGAGGCCAAAAGTTACCCCGATCAGATTTCATCACGCGCAAAAGGAAACCGCTCATGAATATTCACAGTTCTTACAGGAAAAGTGAGTGCTGGCAAGGGGACCAGCTGCTGCTGCAACCCCAGGAGAGCAGGATCCTTCCAAGGGCAGGTGTATTTGTTTCTGAGGGGGAAACATCAGTCGTTGCAGGAGACTGTCCCCTGCAAAGCCAGTCAGAATGACCACTGCTGCAGCAGATGCGCTCTCCCCATCCCAAGGACAAACCAGGGCTTTCCAAAAGAGGAGAAGTCCCTCCCTCAGGTACCAAGGGGATCACTGTCGGGCAGGAGGCTGGAGGACAAGGGCTCTATGGCTGCCTGGACAGCAGACTTGGAAGTAGCTCATTTGTCAGTTTTCAGCAGCAAGCACCATGGTGGGTGCCATGCCATCCCTTGAAGCTGAGACCTGTGAGACATGAGTCTCTCTTTGGCTTTGCCGTTGGTTTAAAACAAACTTGGACACCGTGACCTTTGTGCTTACGGGCAGAGAAGGCAATGCAGAAGGGTTCCAGGCAAAGGCTTGGAGAGGCAAAGCGCAGAACAGAAAATAGAAATGAAAAAAAAAAAAAAAGTTTGACAGCAGCAGATGAGAGTAGAGAACAGACTAGAGTAAGGACAGGGACCACTGGTAGGCATTTCAGTGCAGATGCCTTTTCTTCTCTGAAGCATAAGAGCAGCACAGAAAGAAAGCTGTGAACATGGAAGCCCTCTCTTAGCCATGCTTTCAAAGGACAAGCCTGTCCAAACCATCCCAAGCACAAGCAGGATCCCTTACCTCGCGACAGACGGTTGCCATCTGTCCTACAGCCATCCTTTTCTGTTTGAAAACATGAGTTAAAGAGCCCCCGTCCATGTATTCCAACACCAGCAGGACAGCCTCACGGACAAGATAGCTGGAAGAGGAAAACAAGAGCGTGGAGCTGAATGTGCACAGCTAAATTGCCCTACAGGAGAAAAGCCTACAGCTGAGTCTTGCTTCCAGGGCACTGGTAAACGAAGACGGAAGAAAAGGAAGACACGCTCCGCCTAGGCTATCCAGGGCTTGCAATCTGTGCCGTCTGAATGGGGAAGGCACATCGCTCACGTGGCAAGCAGGGGAAAAAGGCAGTTTTATGAGGGCAAAGACAAATCTGGAAGCAGACACATCCCAGCAGCTGCTTCATCATCTTCATACACAAATGGCACCATTAGCTCCAGCAACAAGGAGACGCAGTTTTAACAGATTACCCAGGGCAGGTGGATGTGCAGAGCGGCAGCCACCCTTTGGAAAACCTTGCATAAAGGACAGTCCCAAACAGGAAAACCAATTTCAAACCCGGCAAATGACATGTCTCCTAGCCTAGTCTCTTGGCAGGCAAAACAATGGAAAAGGGTGGGAACAGTGCAAGGGAAATCATTGCTGTGATGCTTTCTCAGCACTCCTTCCCCAACACTTGCAAAAATCCAAGCCCCAAATCAGCAGAAGAACATGCAGCGAGTGAACATACAGGCTGCTGGCTTAGTAAGAGAGCCAGGTTTCTGAGAACAATCTTCAAGCTCTTTGTGCCAGAAAGCATTCATGGGGACAACATGCTATCTCCTCCCATGCATCGTAGAGGAGTGGGTTGATGTCAATAGAAAGATCAGTTTCCTGCCAGTGAAGAAACAGCTTTTAAACCTTGGCCTTGCAAGTATGCAAACAAACATGCCCAGAAAAATACCAGAACTACTTACCTTTCTAGGTAGGTGACAATATTGGTGTTCTTAAAGTTCCTCATGACCACTACTTCTTTTAAGACTTGCTTGCAGCCCTGTTGCTGGAGATCAAGGTGCTTTATTGCCACCTGCAATGACATTGAAAGCTGTTAGGAGCAGCCATTACAAGAGCCTCTTACTTCGTGCGCTCGTGGGCCTGGATGCCTCGGTAAGAAGGGACTGTAAACCATCAGGCCCAAAGCACTAACAACACTCTCTGCACCCGCAGACTTCTCAAATAGACTTTGTTCATCACTATTATTATCATTTACACACGTTTTGCAAGCCAAAACCAATGCTGTGTGAAAAGAGATTGAAACTGCAGAAAATGCATTTGCATTTCTAGGGGCTTTGACCAGCATTCCAGAAACTGCTGCCATTCTTGATTGTGCACCAAGGTAAATACACACATACATTACAGAGAAAATGCTGTCCTAAAAAAGAACTCCAAGGCGACTCCAAGTAAAGTTACAATCCTAGTGCATCCCAGCTTCTTCTGCTTGGATTTTGCCTCTCTGCAGAAAGTTCTTGAACATAGTTTAGACTTGTAATTATACCACTTGGAGTGGGTTTGAAAATGAAGAATCCTTTCTGTGGTGCACTACGGATACACACCCCAGGTTATAAGTGGGGTTTAGGGCTTTCGGACACCTCGTAGACCTCCATCCGAGTGCAGTTCCTGAGCACGGCACTGCAGGTGGATAAGGAACTCTCAGGAAGATGGAGTAGTATTTGCTGAGAGCCAGAAATGAGAATTCAGGACTCTGAACTTTCAGCCCCCAAGAGCTATTATATTTTCAAAGCGAACGAGGTCATGGTAAACAATGGGAATACCCATCTGTGTCTGAACCGGGGCTTAAGAGGAATGAGGGCTGTTGCCATCAGCTGATCTATGCATGTTCAGCCTGAAGGTTCAAGGCAAGTGTGTCCTTCTCAGAAAGACACCACTGCCATCCTTGCATTCATTCAGCTACGTAGGAAGGACAAAATCTGTCCAAGATGCATTTTGCTGCCTCCCTCTAGGCAGGCTGCTTCTGTGGGACAACCTTTGCAGCAAAGACAGGCGCAGATCCCAAAGCTCTGGCTGCGGAGCACATCACAAGGGAAAGCGCTCAAGAGCTGCAAAATCTTCATGGGCTGTTGGCACTTACCGCTCGTCCTGTGGCAGCATCGAAGGCCTTATAAACGGCTCCGTAACCCCTAGAAACAGAACAGCGGCGAGAACAGAGAAGCTCTGAGAAGTGCTGAGAAGCAAAATGCAGCCCAGGCAGGAGCTCTCTGCTGCCTGAAGCATCTCTCAAACACCAGGGTTCATCTACTCTTCAGCCAACGGCACGGCAGCCCAGCGGCCCTCTGCCGTGCAGCGTGTCCAAGAGAAAAACTGTGCCCAACAGAAACAAAAAGGGCTGGTACAAATCTCAGATATACACACTAGATGATGGATGTGGGAGTTTCCTTCACCTTTTCCTTTCTTTGTCTGTGTGCAGGCCCTTCCAGGCATTGAAACACACAGTCGTGTTGGGCCTTCTCACCGCTCTCTTGATTCTATCTGCCAAACTCAGGGAACACCACACAGCCTTTCTTATGGTCCAGACCACTGACTATTGCTTTCAGCAAGATATTGGAAAGAAAATAGCTGTTATCTGACAGCTATCAGGTGTCAGATAACAGCTGCTCTTTCAGGTTCTTCTTCCTTCATTAGTGTGGCTGTATTACTTTGACCCATACAAAACCATGTCTCCTAGGAAAAGAAGCAAACTGGTGCCTCATGTTTGAGGGACAGGAGGGCTTCCAGGTGCTGCTCCTTGAGGCTGGCAGGACATTGTCAGCATCCACTTATCTTTGATGATGCCTTGTGATCAGTGCTGAGACAGGGACAATCTAAAGCCAGGGTCTGAGGATGCTTGCAGCTTGCCTGACTTCCCACTTGATATTGCACCACCAAAATACCTGGCCCGTAGTTCTGCAGAAGTAAGTGTGGCTGCACTCACCCACAGCCAATAGCTTTCCATCCAGTGTATTTCTGCTCTGGATGTCCCACGGTCACAACTCTCCCTTGAAAGAAACAAAATGCAAGAAGCAAACTTCAAAAGAGAGATACTGACTCCCAGCAGCTCTGAATCTCAGCTCCACTCTCTGGGGCTCTGAGCAATTTACAGTTGCTTGGCTAACAGTAAACATCAACAAGAACAACAACAACAACAGCAGCCCCAGCAAGACAGGCAGCTCTGTAGCACACGTGGCCTGCACAGAGTCTGTTTCTCCGCACTCCTTTGCCGGGTTACCTTGAGAGGAAACTAAACCCGGGGAGAAACAGAATCGGAGCAGACAGAGATCAGAAAGGAACAGGCACCAAGGCAAGCGGTTGTCATCTACAAAAGGGGACGGAGGGCTGAAAAATCATCACCGTTCATTTTCTTGGGAATAAACACTCCCTTGTGAGATTCAACACAAGGTTTCCTACTTCCAAAGTTGAAATGCACCCTGGGATCTGGGGTGAAGTTTTATCCACAGCTGCTTTATGCAGAGTGGAGAGAATATTGCAGAGTGAATTCGAGGGGATGAAGGCACCTTACCTCTCTCTCAGCGGTTTGCCTAAAGAGTGCCTTGCCATTTTTAGAGAACAGCAGCTGATGCTATCACCAAGAGCAATGGCTGTAAGGATTAGGGCCCTCTTCCTTCACGAGCAGGCTAAGTTCTGAAGACGGCTTTGCCCGTTTCCCGTTTAGGGAAGAGCCACAACTCCTTGACTTAGCCTGGCGTGCAGCAGTCACCAACACTGGACTCGGCCTCTTGAACAGCGCCCACACGCCCCGTCTTCCCAAATGGGCACGGCCGAGACGGGTAACAAGGACAGCGCCGCTCCTCAGGTGCTGCTGTGACACAGACTCAGCTGCCCAAATGAGATGCTGATCCTTTCATGAGTCCAGGCAAAGCTGCAGCAACGGGGCGGCAGCTGAAACCTCCCAGCTGAGGAAAGCTCCAGCCTCTGCAGTCACAGCAGCCATCAGCAGCAGGGCAGGTATGACAAAAAGGCTTGGCAAAGCCCAGAAACGGCCACTGACAACCACTGTGAAGAGGCCAGAGCCAGAGCGGGCCCCATTACAGGCTGTTGGCACCACTCAAGACGGAACATGGTTGTCCTTGAGTTCAGACCCACGGAGGAGTAGGTCAATCCACCCGTTGTGCCAGCACTTGAGGGCAGACACTGAAGAAGCTGGGCTCTGTTCTGTACCTGGCTGGTTGTTCTCTGACGGCATTGCACCGCCGGCTATTGCCAGCCCTTGCAAGAAGCAACTCAGTTCATTGTATTGCAGAGTCACCAAGGCCTTGGTGTGCCTTCCTCGAGTATGATCCATGCAGAGATGGAGGCCAATGCTTAGGATTCCAAGAGCATTTACTGGCTGGCCGTCAGCCGTGACAAAGTGCCCCGTACCGCAGGAACACGCAGCAGAGGGGCTGCAGGCTTCCTCCTGAGAACTGCCTGCAGGGCAGTTTTATCTGACCGTGCCACAGAGATGTGTCTTTTCAAGATGTGTCTGATGTTCTTTTCAAGGATGTTGGGCTAACCAAATGTGTAGACTCTAAAGGGAATCCAGGAGGCCAGCTGTTCTGATCGCTTTGGCCAGACTAGCGCACACACGTTCACCGGGTCATTTGCTAGGCGGCAGCCTGCTGCTGCTCGGGAAACAATTCCCGCTTTTTGCCTTTACTGCACAAGGAAACTGAGACAAAGCCCACCCACTCCCAGCTGCCCTCATAGGCAAACGGAATGCCCCAAGAGCTCCCTGGCTGCTTCCAAGCACAACAATGGCTTCCATAGGGAGTCCAGAATGTCTGTCTGACACCAAAATGAGGAGGAAGATGTGGTACAGCTCATGCTGAGGCACACACACTATAACACACTGCCCCATCACACAGGAAATCCACAGGACGTACTCAGGAGCTCCAGGCACACGTTCTCGGTCTCCTGTCTTGAGCAGGACGAGCTGCTTGTGCTCCGGTTTTCTGGCTGCGGAGTGGAGGCTTCTTTGGAGGATGCTGATGCTGCTGCTGCTGCAGCGGCGGCGGTGGCAGAGCCTGCGTCCATCTGGGACAAGAAATTTGTTTGTGTCAGAAAGGTGGCTGGCAGCGATGGTCCGTTTCAAAGGCAAGCCCTTAGGAACAACACTTGTCTTAGGCTGCAAGCTGAGCTGTCAACTCTTCCACCTCAAGTCAAACCCAAACAAGCAGTCAGAGACAAGAGCTTGTCACAGCCAGCTGTATTAGAGACTGTGAAAGGGAACGAGCAACTTTAAATTTCACCCTCTTCTGAGGACTGCATTCACCATGCACAGGGACAACTTGTTCAGAATCTGCGTGGGTCACCACGTTCACCTGAACAAACCCCTCAAAAAACAAAGCGAGCACTTTGTGGCCAGCAGAAGTACATTCAGAGGAATGCCGGCCTGCCGGCCAAGGCACTGGCCCTGCTGCCCAGGCCGGCAGCTCAGATTCAGCGGCCCAGTAAGTGCCCTTGTGACCAGCTGCCGTGGAGACCACAGAGCATGGCAGTCAGAGGCATTGCCCCCATCCACCTGCTGCTCTGCAGGGGAAAGGTGAGAAGAGGGGAGACCACTTGTTGCACAACGGCAATGCCTACTGCTCTTTCACTCACCTGCTTTTGTTCAGCCAGCCTGTACTGCAGCTGCATCTGGTGCATCCTTTCCATTTCTTCTTTGTGCCTCTCCTCCATTGCCTTCATCTTCCTCAGAGCTTCCTGCAGCTTGTCCTAGATATTTTGTTAAGAAAAATCTTACCAGCATCTGCCTCTGTGCTTCCACGGCCTGCAGTAGCCTTTGCTTTCCCTTTCCTGAGACTGACAGTGCACGTCCTCCTTCCTGCCCTTCCCTCTGCTTCCTGGCTCGTCAGGCTCACCTGCCCATTCTCCCGCTCCTCATTCAGCTCCTGCCTCAGCTGCTGTATCTGCCGCCGGCTTTGGATTAGCTTTCCCTGCAGCCGGCGCACCTTGCCTAGGACAGCAGCCTTCTGACGCTCGAGCTGCACACGGATGAAGAGAAGACAGCTTCAAACTTTCCACACACCACTTGTGTGACAACCAAGATTGACGTGCTCACACTTTCCAGAAGCCTTTTGTTCTCGTTCTCGTGTTTGCCAAGGACCAGCTGAGACACAATCCCACCCAGACAGACAGTGCCCAGAGAAGGAGTCCATTGCAACACACAGACTCTCTTTTCACAAACACTCTTTGCCTCTTGACGGCCTCTGCTTCCTATCTGGTCTCATTCAGCCTGCATGCTTGTGGTGATGCAACTTCCTGCTTCATCTCCAGCAGCCTTTTCTCCTGCTCCCTGTGTACCTGTGCCAGGAAGATTGCCTGCTGCTCCAGCTGCTCCTGTGCACCCAGACGCTGTTGTTCCAGCTCTCTCTCCTGATCAGGGGAAGAGACACATCCACATAAAATCCCAGCTATGCTCTCCAAAGAAAAAAAGTTGGAAGCTTTATCCCTCCAAAAATCCCCCACCTGAAGAGTGCACAGTAGTGGCTTTGTGCCCTCCAGCACTCCTGTCCTAACCAGAAACTTAGAAGGAGGCTCACGAGGTGGAAGGAAAGGAGATGCCACCTTCCTTCCCTGCTCTGATGGCTGCCTGTGTCCTGGCCCCTCTCTCCTCAGGATTTGTGCCTGTTCTCAGAGGCTCTCCTCTCAAAGTTCCTCTGCCTTTTGATCAAGGAAAAGCTGCAGGTGGGAGCTGCACGACGAGGAGGAGGCAAGCGCCCCAATGCCCTCGTCACAAGACAGGCTACCAGCCTAAATACCAGCAACACAGGGCCTGTGGCAGGTGCTTCAAGCCCAAAGGGAAGACCTCTGTCCACTGTGGCAGCACAGAATGCAAGGAACCCCGTTGGCTGGGACTGCAGTTGGCAGCAAGGTCAGCAGCAGTCTGCTTGCTGCATGGCACCAGGCACCAGTGGGGAAGGTCCTGCCCCTCTGCTGCCACGCTTTGGGTGGCAACCACCCAACGTCCCGGGAAACTTGGTTTATGCCCATCCTGAATCTGTGGCTGCATGTACTGTCCCAGCACCTTGCTCTGGCTCTTTGCAGGCCTTCAAGTACGAACCCTTGAAGCCCTCTGCTGCCTGGCCCAGCAACGTGTAGCCTACAGCAGATGCTTGCAGCCGTGTCACATACTCAGGCTGCTGTTCTGCTAAGCCAGCCCACCAAGCTTGCCTAAAAACTTCAGGCGCGTATTGTTTCTTACAAATTTCTCCTGGAGCTTCCTTCTTTCCTCTTCCTGAGCACACTGCCAGAGTCTGAGAGCCTTGATGTACTGCTCTTCTGTCTGGCGGAGCTGTTGGGCCATTTCTTCACGCTGCTGCGTGCTGAGAGATCTTACAGCCAGCAGCTCACGACGAAGGCCCCTCACATGCTCTGCAAACATGACAAGCGGCAACAGTCAGACACTACACAGGCAGAGCACTCTACTGACCTTAAACCCTTTCAGTTTCAGGCAAGGATGGACCTGCCCCCAGCTCCTTCATGCCCCCAAAGCCCTGCAGACAGAGCTGGCTTTAGAGCACAACTGCACTAGGCAGGGCGATCGCCAGAAACAAAGCACACGAGGCTCTCACCGAGCATCACTTCCTTGGCCTGCGTGGCTGTGCGAACTTGGCCTTCCAGATGGCTCCTGGTGATCTCCAGCTCGGACACGCGCTGCTGAGCCTCCTGCAGGCTGCCTTGCAAGCTCTCCTTCTCTGACCTACAAGTTGTGAAGATGAAGAGAAATTGTTCCTGGCACCCACGGGCACTTTTTCCAGGAAGATGTGCCTTCAGATCCCTACACCTGAGTAAAAAAAATGGCTTGCGTGGAAACTCAGGTAAAGCAAGACCAGTTTGACCACTGAAAATAGCAAAGCAAGACCCTCCAGGTGACTGGGGAGCCTCTCCTCATGACCTAGCCCGGCACAGAAAACCCCAGCTGAGTTTGATCTCTGCAGCCAAAGCTCAAATTGCTGTTCCCTGACGTACCCCACACGGGTGGTTGTGCCCACAAAGTCTCTGCCAATGAGCAAAAGCCCAGACTCTGCTCACGGCCCTGAGCTCATCAGCCCTTCCAAGTCACTCTGCAGGGCGACACAACAACACAGTGTTCTTCTGGCTGACTTGTCAATGTTTAATGCCATCCGCAGTGTACCCTAGAGGCACTTTGTTTTCCAGACGCTCTCTGGAAGTATAAGGGACTGAGGGAACGCACCGAACGATAGATGAAAGCCCGGCTGCTAGCAGCATGAGTAGGAAACCAGAACCAGGTTTTGATCTGAATGAGAACTATCTTGGAGGAGGGACAGGTATCCTGCCATTTAAATTACTGGAAGTTCTTGAACAAGGAAGTTTGCTACCTTTAATTTTGGCAAACAGCAGCGCCCAATTGTTATGGCACTCTTTGAAAAGGGACCGGATAAAGGGACTTTGACAGGTTACAGAGGTGAGTGGAGAAGTGAGCAAGCATCAGTGCTCAGCAAGAATCCTCAGACACTGTTGAGACCTTTCCCTTCTGCCGCTGCTTCTGCTGCTGCTGCTGTCTGTAAGCAACTCAAGGTCCTGCACCACACTTCACCAGAGTTAGCTCAGAAGGGTCTCAGGATTTTCATCACGACCCTCCGGCTTTCACCCAAAGCGTCACTGCCCTACTCACAACATTCACACGTAAAAGCCTTGACTTCTGAAAATACTGTGTCAAACGTCTTGGAAAGGAAAGACTGATGTTCAGGCGCACTGAAGGAGAAACTAAAACCAGATGGAAATATCTGGTTACAGCAAACATCTGCACGGTTTCCCTGATACTCAATTCAGTGCCAAGTTGCACTAGTCACAGGAGTGTGCAGAGGGTCCCAAGCAGATGCCCAAAATAGCTTTGAGAGCTTCAGCTGTCAGAAACATAACATTCAGGTGACAGCATCCTTTTTTCTCATGTCTCTTCACTTCTCTGTCTGAGAGACATCTGGAGAGCACACAGGAGGCAATAAATCCTGACGTAACGCTTACCACCTTTGTAATTACAGACCTTCAATAATGTCCCGCCCAGGGTCTCCTCCCTGCCTTTACCTGGCCTCTACCAGCTGCTTTGAAAGGCCTCGTAGGTCCTCCTCCGTGGCTGCCAGTTGGGCTGCCAGGGCAGCCTTCTCTTGTGCCAGCGCCGCCTTCTCTCTGCACACCCGGGACAGCGTGTGCCCTTGGCGAGAGAACTCCTGGAGCAGCCTCTCCAGACCCCTGCGGGCTGGCCGCTGCAGGCGGCAAACCTGGAAGCAAGCGGGACACCATTTTTCAAGAGGAACAAAAACAACAACAACAGCAGCAGCAGCACAGTCTCGGTCTTAGCTTGCTGCCAGAACCAGCGTTCAGGCAGGTCTTGCTAGGGGCACTTCCCTCTCCCACAGGTGCTGCCTGGGAATAAGGGGAGCGTACCTTTGGCACTGCCAGAGGAACCTCTTCCTTCAGCAGAGCCCTCGGAGGCTGCGATTCCTCTCCTCTCTCTGCTGACATTTCCAACGCTGTTTCTAGTGGGGAGTGGCTCCTTCTCCCAAGTGCAGCCGACTGCTTCCATCTACGACAGACAAACAAGCCTTTAGTAGCAACAGTCTCCTTGCAAAACCGGGACGGAATGTCCCACATCGGGCAGTCTCAGGGGCTTCCAACAGCCCTCTAGTTGCATTTCAAGAGAATGCTGGAATTCCCTCCCTAGACCAGCCCGTCTCTGTCATTCGTGCAGGTGGAAGAGTCCATACTCTATACCAGTGAGAAAGTAAAACAAGCTTCCAGAAGCCACAAAACATTTCCAGAAAGCTCAGGTACTTCTAGAAAGCTTAACAGCTTCCTGCCTGCCAGGTCTTCTGCTCCTCTCTGATAGAGCGGACAGCGGACTTGCAAAACTTGTCTTTGGCTATGATGGGCTTGGAAAGTCCAGATGAGCAGTCTCACAACTACTCTTGCATTCACTAGTGAAACAAGAGCCTGCAAGCTATCGCTTGGGGAGCAGATGGGTACAGATTTCCAATCCAATAATCAAACACGGTTTAGGCTGGCAGGCACCCCAGGAAAGCCCAGTCCTCAGCTCCAAGAACTTGGAGTCAGCTACGGCATCTGGACGGACAGCTCCTAAAGCCCAGCAATGCCTGCCCCTGCCCAGAGACAGCGAGAAAGCTTAGCACACACCTGAACTCCTGGGCTCTGCACTCTCTATCCATGCTCAGCTGCTGCTCTGCATCTCCTCCCTGGGCCGAGGAGTCCTGACTGGCAAGAAGCCCTCCTGCTGGGGCCTGCAGGGAACGGGCAGGCAAAAAGCACAAACAAGCAGTAAGAAGCAGGGAAGTTGGCTCCTGACAGCTGCAAGAAGCAGCAAGCGGAGACAGCTCACCTGAAGGCAAAAGCTGGTGTGTGGGGGTGTTGATGTGAGTAACCAACTAACCCTTGGCTTGCCCTGTAAGTGTCTGATCAGAAACAGGAAACATTTCCCTGCTTAACTGTGGTCAACTGGCTTCCCTTCAGGATTTCAGGCCTTAGAGAGCAGCCAATAGAAACTGCATTCCAGACCTTCAGAGACAGACCTTGTCTCTGCCATGCAGAGCTGCCCAGCGTTCTTCTCAGCAAACTGGGGCCATGTGTCAAGGTTAAGGCTCTAGTGGAAGCAGTGACTGTAGCTACCCAGATGGGGCGTGGAGAGGGGCAGGTCCCCGCAGGCAACGGTGGCTCCTCCGTAGCCCACGAGGCTGGGAACTGCACCTTGGGACCGACCGCCTCTCTGCCCTGACAACAGGCAGCCTGCACAGACACTGTGCACAGAGGGGCTCACTTGCACACCAGCAGCACTAAAGGACATCATGCTACCGCTTATCTGACACCAAGGGAAGTTCACAGTGCCTGTCAGAATGGCACCAAAATGATGCCTGCCTGTGAAAGTTCAGATCCCATTTCCCACCAGTGGATGGGAAAATCCAATGCACGTGGACGGGCTGAAGAGCCAGGTCGTGGCAGGACTCCTGCCCTCAGCATCTTCAGCCACAAAGGGCAAGTGCTGCCTGATCAGAAACTTGCAGCTCTGCACCGCAGCAAAGCTTTGCACTGACCCAAGCAAAGCTGCCACTTACTGCTCCAGGACGCTCAGGCCCTGCACTGGCGACACGTGGAGGTTTGTTGTCCTTTGCCTCCCCTTTAGCCTCTGGAGGAAGAGAGCGAGCCGGAGAAGGTTCTGCTGCTGGCATGGTGCTCTGCACACAGACCAGAAGTGTGAGGGACAGGGCATTTAGAACCTAATTTCTGCTGAGCTCTATCCCCAGCTGTCCTAAGGGGAAGTCACGAATTTGGAGACAAGTGGGATCCTCAGTCATTAAAATTCAATTCAAGTGGACTGATGAGACTAATGTTTGGATACGACTGCTTCTGAAGGAGGTATTTCAGCCTGGCTACCGTCAGCATGCAGCCTCCTGTCTGCAAAACTTGACTTTCATTAGTTAAAACCTCTTCAGTGGAAAAGGAGGAAACTGATGGAATCCTTTTGGTAGTGCTCGTGCAGACATTGACGTGCACTTCCTTTCAGCCTGCCAGGCTGGCACTCAACTACAAGGGGCCAAGGCCACAGCTCGCTCCACAATTCTCCAACACCAGCAGTGTCAAGGGGGCCCGTCCCACTCACCGAATCGTGGACTTGACTCCCTCTGCCTCTGAGACGACCTGCCAAGCGCAAGGGAAAATGAACCAGGTGCTGTTAGAAATCTGTGTGAGCTGAGGAATCCCAGGGAACAAGGCTGCCCAAACAGAGTGCATTTTCTTTTCACAACATCCCTCCCACAGCAAACAGTTCTTTAGCAGAGCAAGCAAGACTGCAGGCCAATACCCTAGGCTGTGCCTACCTTTTGCTTGGCCTTGCCACTAAGGAACTAGAAACCTGGCCGAGAAAATGCAAATCGTTCTTCAGCAGTCAGTGCCTACATTGTAGCTCACTGTCCCCCCTGCAGCTAAAGCAGCTTTTTTCGCCTCTCTTTCCTGGACTTCCTTTTTCTTTTCGTAAATTGCAAGCAGCGTGTCCCACGTGGTTGCTGTAAACAATTCCCCACAAAAACTTCCCCCAAATCCCTCTCAGTGCTCGCAGTTCTCTTCAGACACAGCACAGGCCCAGCTCCAGCCTTCAGGAGCACACACCAACTGCTCGGCAGTTTGCCCCTCAGTGCAAAGCCAATCGCTCTTGTAGCGCACCAAGGGGGTCCAGTTAGACGGGCACATCCTTTAAGGACGGAATGCAGAAAAAAGCTGCTTTCCCTCAGATCTGGAGAGAACTGCACAGTTTTTACCAGGACTCCTCCAAAGTTCTCCCAGTCTGCATTTTGGAAGTTGTCCAAACCCTGCTTGGCAAGAAACACCCCCTTCTTTGCTGAAGCTGTTGGCAGGAGCTTTACCAAACCCACGGCATCTTTCTGGCACTTTTGTTTCAATGTGCTGCCCCAAGGAAAAACCTTCAACTTACGTCTCAGGCCATTAAAAATTCTGCGGGATGACACCGCTGAAAAAGCCCTGCTGACCGCTCTACGGACTCGCTCCATCGTTTCAGCAGGGCCGCTCGAGTCCGTGGGCCGGAAAACAAAAATGGAAAAAAAACCACCACTTGCACAAGTCCCCTGACTGTGCAAGGAAAAGAAGAAAAAAAAATAAGGACACCTGTGCGTGTCTGCACACCCTACAACTGCAGGGAAAACAAAAGGATGCCTACACGAGTCCTCAGACTCATGCAACAGCAGGCAAAAAAAACCAAACAACAGAATCCCTTTTCAGGGCAGAGACTGTGGCTGGAGAGCTCCTCAACACAGGATCCTCCCGCAACGAGCGCGCCAAGAGCTGCTCTGGACACTGAGGCCTCGCGTGCACCAGGGCAACCTCCTGCTGGCAACGCTGTGACGTGGCAGCCCTCCACTGACATCACAATAGCAGCCGCCCTAAGGTGGTCTGTGAAGTTATGTGCAGCAACCAAACGTGCTCTACAGCTAATGCAAAAGAAAGCCCAGAAAGTTCTCCTCTGTCCCCAAGCAGCACAAAACCCCCTTGCAGTCCATAACCCACAGCTCAGAGGATCCACAAGGGACACAAAGCAGGCACCAAGCCCATACACCATGTATGCCAAGCTGAGCATTGAGAAAAAAACAGGATGTGAGGAAATCAAAAAGTGTGCTCTTTGGCCACCACTGCTGACTAAAATCAAGAAAACTTGCTTAAACTCTGTGGATGGAATCGTGCTTTGGTAATATCTCAGAGAGTTCCCTAAATTGCCTCTCATTCCCACCCATTTACTCCATGGCTAACTTCAGCTAGCAAACTGTAGGGCTCGCTGAAAGCAGACAGACACCTAAGTGGGGAGAAAAGGCCAAGGAACTGACCTGCTGCACACACAGCACATGGCTGCTGCAGAATTACGGCAGCTGAAAGAAGCCTTTGGGTCTTGTGACTCACTTCTGGGAGGTTCCCTGGGCACACATCCGGGAGCCACAGAGATCTGACTCCAATGCACACACAGAAAAAAGGAGAAGAATGTTAAAACCCAATGTGGGACAATGTAGGAGGTGGTGGGAGAAGGAAACCAGAGCCCAAAATGAGCAAGTCCCACCTAAAAGAAGGGAGTTATAAAGCAGAGATCAAGTAGCTCAGCTGGTGGGCAGACCTTAGGAAGGCAGGCTCAGGAAAACAGAGCAGCAACCACAAGCCTTCCAAAGTTCAGAAGCTTCCTTCCCCCTCCTCTCCCATCCCCTTGAAACCATTTTTTTTCTCCCTCATAAAAATACTTTGTTGAGCATTAATAGCAAGTGCCTGGAAAAACTTCCTGTGATGTTCTTTTTCAGTTAAAAACTAAAAAGCATGGAGAAAGATGTAGGCTTTTGCTCTTTGCCTGGTTTTGCGTCAGCATTTTGGAAGAGCTCTACACAAGTCTAGGTGTTTCCCAGCCCCAGGACCACCACTGGCATGAGCCCACCAAGTGTAGTGGAGGAGCAGCTGCTCAGACTCCAAATGTGACACCTGGGAGGCTGCATATTGTCCTGTGCAAATTCCCTGTGTGTGGCAGATTGAAAGTCAGGACAATTCTCAAGAAATGTCAAATTAGACGTGGAACAATCTTTGGATCTACAGAGACCACATTTGCACCTTACTAGTGTCATAATCCGGAAGCTTTAAAATGTTGGTGGGTGACCCTAATTGCCTCTAGGCTAGAGATCAGGAGACAGCTTCAAACATGCACTGCTTACAAAACAGTCCCAGAGCCATGCATACCTTTCTCTGTCAAGCATTCTCAAAATACAGCTGTTTCCTCAAAGGAAAGGAACAGAAAGCTCTAGCAGTCTGTCTGCACCCTGAGTTTCCAACCAATTTTTCCCTCTACTTTCTACATCCTGCGTCTTAACAAAAGTGCTTTCTCCCAGTGCAGTGGAGACAGACCATTCATTCATGTGCAACAGCACGGGTTGGTGCTCCAGCCTGAGAGCTGGAACTCAGGAACTGGGGCAGCTGTGCTTTGAGATGCAACGGCAGCCAGGGAATGAGGCTGGGAGTGACTGACTGGGGAGGAAAATGGTCCAGCAATGGCATTGCACAGAAGCTGTGGAGGAGGCACTACTAGCATGACAGCCCCAATAATGCCACACAACCCCCCACAGTTTTGCACATTTCTTGGACGGTGTCAAGGTTGCTATGCATGTATGTCTACACTGCTGCCTTTATAACCTTTTGGAAGCAGTCAGAGCTAGCAGGATTCACCCACCATCAGGAGCAGACGCAGCCAGGGATCCTGCTGATTTACAGAGGCTTCTGGCTTCCCAGGTGAAGCCAAAGCAAGCGCTGCTGCTGCTGCTGCTGCTCTGCCGGAGAGCCCCGGCTGGGCGGGGATGGCACCACTGTGCCACGGGCTGTTTCTCCCACCAGAGCTGGGCGGTGCTTTTGAGGCAGTCATGACAAACTGGCGGGAGAACGAAGGGGCCTTCATCCTGCGCCAGCAGTTAGGGACGCACTAGGGCCACCTTCAGGGCAGAGTTTTGGCCCTCCCAAAGTAAAGCAGAGGGACGCGGTTGGAAAAGGCTTCCTTTCGAGCCTGCTTCGCTCTTGGAAAAGAAGGGACCCAAGTGCCAGGCTGAGCAGCGGGGCCCGAGCCCTCCTCCGTGCCTGCAGCGAGGGGCGGCTGCTGCTGGGGGGCGCCATGGGAGGGGGGCGCCCCTGCGCGGGGCGGGCGAGGCGGCGCGGGGCAGCCACCAGGGGGCGCCCGGGGTGGGGCGGGGCGGGGCGGGGCCCCTCTGTGAGGGGGGAGAGCCTCGGGCAGCTGCCGAGCAGCGCCAAGGCGCCGGCGGGACCGTCCGTCCGCAGCGCACGGCCAGCGCCGGGCCAAGGCGCAGCGCCGGGCCAAGGCACGGCTTCGGCGCAGGCTGACCGGGAAGGCCATCTTCCCATGGAGCGCGGGATTTAGGCCTTTTGATTCCCAGTCCTGCGCTGAGCTGGCAGGCCACAAAGCCTCCTCAGGGACTGGTGGCCTCCTTTGCCAGGCTTCCTGCGCTTCCTTTGCTGACAGGCTCCCATCAGCCAGGCCGGAGGCAGGCTGGGCTGGTGTTACAGGGCGATGCTGTCTGAAGTAAAAATGACAGATCTCAAAGCCGAAAGGAAGCAGTAGTTCCCAGGCTAAGTTCCTCACAGGGGCAGGCAGGGTTCCTTTGGTTCTCGGGAAGATGCAGAGACAGGACACGGGGATGCTAGGTGTTATAAAATGTTTCAAGAGGGCTTCCTGAAATTGCTTGTTGTTAGTTGTATCTGTTTCAAAGCTATAGACGGGGGAATTGTTATAAAATGTTTCAAGAGGGGTTTCTGTAGAGAAGTTTGCTTGATGCAAAGGTTGTGAGTTGCTGCAACACTGTACTGGTGTAAAGTGTTATGTAACGAGGAAAGGGGGAAAAGATCTGGTTCACACAGGTTACATCACTCTGAACCATGATTGGTGGACATGACAGACCAATCACTCGACGCCCTTGGGAAACGATTGGTCAGGAGTGACTCTTGTTAAAGACCAATCAGAGGCCTGGCAACTAACCAATCTGGAAGAGGATCCAAAATGCACCAATCAGGAGGAACCAAAGAGGATATAAGGGACTGTCAGCGTGTGGGGGACGTTCTTCTTCAGAACTCTGAGGGTCTGGAGGAGTACCCTGTCCTGGTGTTGCAGTTTTTGGATTTCTGGCTTGCTGAGACGAACCTGGGCTTATCCTGGGTTTCCGCTCCCAGGGGTCAGTTACAGTTAAAATAAACAAGTGCCTTTTTTTTTTTTTTCTTTTTTTTTTCATCCGAGTCCAAGCCTCGTTTATAACATAGGTGCCCTTTCACCTCCACATCCAGGACTTTACCATTGCAGGCCAATGTAGCTCAAAACTGTATCCACCCCTTTATCCAGATGTCTTCAGCTTGTTGGGATTTTTCCCCTGAGAGCAGCCAGAGAATGCTGCTTGTTATCACAGGGCTTTGTTCCTTCCAGGAAACTCCAAAGACTCACTTAGGTCCCTCCTTTCTAAAACATGGCCTGGGTTCATTGCCAAAAAGATGAGCACTGTAAGCCATTCCTCAGCAAGTGGAAATTCCTCTAAGAAATGCTGATTCCGGTGGGATTTAGGCACAAATGTTGTTCTCAAGAGCACAAGAGTTCGGGGTTTCAGCAGCAAGCCAAGAGCAGACAGCTCAGCACGCCTCTGCCATCACAAGTGCTCACCTGCCTTGCAAATTCCTCTGCTTCCTCTAGCTATGGGCTAAACTCCTGTTGTTGGCCTGCTGCCTTCTCCTGTTACCCGTGAGACTGGCACCTGTTTGCTCCTTCCTGTGGCACGTTATGGGGAGCTCTAGAATGAAATGGTTTCAAAGCCACGTCCATGGGGGAATCTGAGCTTGCAGGTCTCCCACCAGCTGAAGGCTGTGGGTTTTTGCAAAGGCACCAGGAGCTCAGTGTTGGACAGAGGACATTTCCAAGAGAAGGGCTGACTTGGGAACTGGTGGAAGCGGAGAGAACGGTCAAGTTTGCCGATGGGTGCACTCACACTGTGAGGGACGCTTCAAGGGCACCCCCTGCCATGCCCAGGACATGGGCGCTGCCCCGTGCAGAGGACGTGTCCCTGCCATACTGACAACACACACGTTGTCCAGTGCCATGCAAACACATATGAGCAGTTCATTACTCAGCTGTTTTTTCCCACTAAGGTATCCTTCTTCCTTCAGCAAGCCCTACAGTGTGTTGGTTGATGTTAGGCATGAACTAAACAGGCAGGAATGACAGGATTTCCAATTTAGGGAACTAGTTTTAGTCAGAAGCGTTGGTGGCCAAAGTACTTGGGATGTGTGCCTGGCGCCTGTTTGGAGTTACTTTTGAATCCTTTGAGCTATGGGTTATGGACTGCAAGGGGGTTTTCTGCTGATGTGGGACAGTCTGTGCCCTGTCAAAATGAGTCCTTTTTGTCGTCTGATGTTGTAAAATCTGTGGACAAATGCAGGCATCCTTTTTTTTCCCCCAGTGATTGTAGGGTCTGCAGAAACATGCAGGTGTCTTTTTGCCTCCTTACACTATAGAAAATAAAGAGTTTGCAGTGGGACAAAGGGTGTGTTTCAAAATTCATTTGTGGTTGTTTTTTCCCTTTGCCATTACTTCTCTTAGTGTATATTAATAAAATCTGTTTAACTTAAGTTAAAACCTGCTTTGCCTTTTTCTACAAAAATCCTATCTCCCAGCTGGCAAACAAAATTCAGCAAGCATGAAACCTCCACATAAATGGTGCAATGACTTGAATTAGCGGAGCAGAACCACTACAGAACCAAAAGCCTCTGTGTGCATGGCCGAAAGCCCCTATCTCCACAGGACGTTTTGGCCGCGCTGCTCTTCATTGCCTTTTGCCTGGGAATGCATTTGCACTTTCTTCCTCATCCAGAAGTCCACGGCCGGGCAAAACAGGGCCAGTGGGAGGTATTCCAAAGGCAGTGTAGGTTGGAGTTGATAAAGGAAGGAGACGGTTCCCGATTCCAAACCATGCCAGAAGGCCCACAGGAAAGACTTTCCATCTTCAAAGAAAGATGGGACAATTCAGAAATAAACGCAGAGCCGTATTCCCTGGGTGACAAGGAAGGGAATCTTCCAAGAGGCTTAGGGGTTTCTAGGATTTTTATTCTGAGTCCAGCTCTGAGCTGCCAATGGAGAAAGAAATTCTGAAGTGCTCCTGGTCATCCCCTCTGCTTCCTCGATTGCTTCACTGCAAGTTTCCTTTCTTTTCCTTTGAAAAGCAGCTAGAGCGGAGATTGACATGGAGGGGGCCCATGTGATCTGTCAAAGGAATAGCAGAAGTAAAACTGAAGACAACACCAGCATGAAAGCAGCCCCACAGCCAGTCGATTTCCCTGAAGCATTTTGTCTCCAATGAGTGGAGACAAGTCAGGAGTCCAAAGGGAATCCAGGAAGCCAACTGTTCTGATCACTTTGGCCAGACTAGCGCACACACACGTTCACTGGGTCATTTGCTAGGCGGCAGCCTGCTGCTGCTTGGGAAACAGCTCCCGCTTTTGCCTTTACCACACAGGGAAGCTGAGACTTCACCCACTCCCAGCCCACCCACTCCCAGTGCCCTCATAGGCAAAAAGAAAGCCCCAGAGTGCTCCCTGGCTGCTTCCAAGCTTCCAAGCACAACAATGGCTTCTGCGGGGAGTCCAGAAATGTCTGTCTGACAGCAAAGTGAGGAGGAAGGCATGGTACAGCTCATACTGAGGCGCACACACTATAATACACTGCTCGAGCGGACAAAGAATGCACAGGATGCACTGAGCAGCTTCAGGCACCTCCTTAGCAGACTGACGGCCAGCCCTCGCCCACAGCTCTAGCCTGGCTCTGCGGGTGGCTTCCTGTGGGGCCTCCCTCCTTCCGAGACACTCCTCTGGGCTTCCCACACTGGAATAAACAGTAGAAGCTTTGTGCCTTGAACAACACCCCACCTGAAAAGTGTGCATTCGTAGCGACTTTGCGCCCTCCAGCAAGGCTGTCCTAAGCACAAATTTAGGAGGAGGATCAGCAGGTGGGAGAAAAGAAGATGCCACCTTCCTTTCCCACTCTGATGGCTGCCTGTTTCGCCCTCTCTCTCCTCAGGATTTCTGCCTGTTCTCAGAGGCTCTTTTCTCAAAGGGCTGCAGTGGTCCTTGTCACCTCCTCTGCTGCCTGCATTACTTTGGTGCAGGGATGACAGCAATCCGGCTGTCAGAAGAGGCTGACGAGGGGCTCCGCTAACTTGAGAAACGGATGCTGTCCGAAGAGAAGGAGAAAGAAAAGAAACCAAATGTAAAGCGACAAAGGAAAAAGGAAACCGCTCTTTTCCAAATCGTGCTTCTAACAGGGTCAAGCCGGATTCCTCTAGTGCCCAGAAACACACAGACACAAGCAGCAGAGCGCAGATGAACTCAGCTGTGGCTTGCAGTGGGAGCAGTGTCTTCCTTGGCATGCCCTGTCCTTCCTGTGCTGCCTGCCCTATTCCTTCGCAGCAGGGACGGCCAAGGAAGTGGCCTGGGCACCAGCTGCCTGTCTGCCACAAAACCTGGCAGCAAAGCCGCAGCGGTTCTCATCTACTTGACCGGGCCAGGCAGCACGTGGGGCTGGCACAAATCCTGCTCAGCTGTCCCTGTTTGGCTGGCAGAAACCTCTAAGTGTGGGGCAGGAGGGACAAGCTGGGTCCCCTGTGAGGCCCACAGTTAGCACCCCACAGCCCCGGCTTTCCCACAGACCAGTCTAGAACGGCTTGGCAGGGACTGCTTTCACTGTTCTTCAAGCCGCGCTGCAGGCCTCCGTCCCCAGCACTGCAATACTTCAGCTCCACGGCTACCAGGGAAACCTGAATACACCAGCCGAGGGCAAAAGGGCACCTCAGAAATGACCTGAAGTTGGGAACTCTCCTCTGAGGACTGGCTGTGAGATTTGGGCTTGTTTAGCCTGGAGAAAGGCAAGCCCCAAGGACACCTTTCAATATTTGAAGGGGCTTAGAAGAAAGACGGGGACACGTCTGTTAGCAGGGCCAGTTGCAAGAGGACAAGGGGGAACGGTTTTAAGCTAAAAGAGAGTTGATTCAGACGGGCTCTAAGGCAGAAACCCTTTTCCAGGGGACTGCTGAAACACTGGCACAGGCTGCCCAGAGAGCTGGGAGGTGCCCCACCTCCCAGCAACATTCAAGGTCAGGTTGGATGGGGCTCTGAGGAACCTGATCTACTTGAAGATGGCCTTGCCAGTAGCAGGGGGTTTGGACTAGATGACCTTCATCGGTCCTTTCTAACCTCAACCAGTCTTGGATCCGACTTGGTTTTCATTGGGAAAGCACCCAGGGCGGGGAGATTACTACAGGGGGGCCCGTCCGATGCCCTGGAGTCTGGGCGAGGAGCAAACCCTGACAGGGAAGGGCTGTTGGGCCTGCGGCCACTTTGCATCGTACCTGCAGAAGTTCCTTGGCAGAGCCTCGCCTGTCCACATCCATCTGCAGGCACCAGTCCAGAAAGTCACACAAGCCGGAGGGTAGCCCGAGCTTGTACAGATCTGGTGCCCCTTGCGTGGCTATCAGATACATGGCCTGAAGGAAAAGGAAACATGAGGCCCTTCCTGGTTCTTCCATTTCCTTAAGTGCTCGCCTAGACCCCATATTTTAAGCTCCCGTCTGCAGTAGCCATTTCTTGCCTCGCAGATGGTTAGAGATGAGCCTGCTCTCCCAAAAGAAAAAAGGCCCCAGTGCAGCCCCAGCTATTCCAACCTGCAAGAGGCCTTGCCTTGACACCTTATGTGAGCCCCAGGGACATTCTTAGGAGTGGGCCTTCTGGGAACTCATCCAATCTATGGGAATGGGATTTTGTCCAATGGAGATGGATCAGAAGGACTCTGGTATCAGAGCATATTTGCACCTTACCGTGTCTTCTGTTTCACAAAAGTAAGGAGGCTCTCCTTTGGCCATTTCTATTCCCACAATGCCAAGGGACCAGGTGTCCACTTTGGGGCCGTACGGATGTCTTCGCACGACCTCGGGTGCCATCCACCAAGTGGTCCCGACCATCGACCTCCGTCTCCCCTCCTTAGGGCCGAGCCAACCACAGAGGCCAAAATCAGCTGAGGAAGAAAACAAACACCGCCTCAAGTAGGAAACCAAGGAAAAGAGTTCCTCACTCAAAGTCTCAGAATGCAGGGCTGAACCTCGCTGGAAAAGTAGCTGTGCTCTCTTTCCTCAGGGCTGCCGCCAAGAAAACTGGGAATTGTCCACTAAACAAACCTGCCACAATCCACACCTTGGCTTTTCCTCATTCACATGAAGGTTTACACTGTAACTCTCTCCCTTTGGAAGGAACACACACAAACCAAAGTTACTCTTGACACCGTGTTCCTTCCTAGACCACTCAGCACCTTACCGCTGGGCTCTGAGCCTGCAGGAGCACTCCGTGCGCTCTCGCCAGCACCACTGCTGGGCACCTGGCAGCCACCCAAAAGCAGCCCCGGCCCGGCTCCCCGGGGCGCTGCGCCTGACCAAGAACACTCACCCAGCTTGACGGCACCATCCCGGCCCAGAAGGATGTTGTCACTTTTGATGTCTCTGTGGACCACCTGGTTGGCATGAAGGAAAGCCAGGCCTTGCAGACACTGAGAGAAGAAGAAAGAAACAGGAGGCCAAAAGTTACCCCGATCAGATTTCATCACGCGCAAAAGGAAACCGCTCATGAATATTCACAGTTCTTACAGGAAAAGTGAGTGCTGGCAAGGGGACCAGCTGCTGCTGCAACCCCAGGAGAGCAGGATCCTTCCAAGGGCAGGTGTATTTGTTTCTGAGGGGGAAACATCAGTCGTTGCAGGAGACTGTCCCCTGCAAAGCCAGTCAGAATGACCACTGCTGCAGCAGATGCGCTCTCCCCATCCCAAGGACAAACCAGGGCTTTCCAAAAGAGGAGAAGTCCCTCCCTCAGGTACCAAGGGGATCACTGTCGGGCAGGAGGCTGGAGGACAAGGGCTCTATGGCTGCCTGGACAGCAGACTTGGAAGTAGCTCATTTGTCAGTTTTCAGCAGCAAGCACCATGGTGGGTGCCATGCCATCCCTTGAAGCTGAGACCTGTGAGACATGAGTCTCTCTTTGGCTTTGCCGTTGGTTTAAAACAAACTTGGACACCGTGACCTTTGTGCTTACGGGCAGAGAAGGCAATGCAGAAGGGTTCCAGGCAAAGGCTTGGAGAGGCAAAGCGCAGAACAGAAAATAGAAATGAAAAAAAAAAAAAAAGTTTGACAGCAGCAGATGAGAGTAGAGAACAGACTAGAGTAAGGACAGGGACCACTGGTAGGCATTTCAGTGCAGATGCCTTTTCTTCTCTGAAGCATAAGAGCAGCACAGAAAGAAAGCTGTGAACATGGAAGCCCTCTCTTAGCCATGCTTTCAAAGGACAAGCCTGTCCAAACCATCCCAAGCACAAGCAGGATCCCTTACCTCGCGACAGACGGTTGCCATCTGTCCTACAGCCATCCTTTTCTGTTTGAAAACATGAGTTAAAGAGCCCCCGTCCATGTATTCCAACACCAGCAGGACAGCCTCACGGACAAGATAGCTGGAAGAGGAAAACAAGAGCGTGGAGCTGAATGTGCACAGCTAAATTGCCCTACAGGAGAAAAGCCTACAGCTGAGTCTTGCTTCCAGGGCACTGGTAAACGAAGACGGAAGAAAAGGAAGACACGCTCCGCCTAGGCTATCCAGGGCTTGCAATCTGTGCCGTCTGAATGGGGAAGGCACATCGCTCACGTGGCAAGCAGGGGAAAAAGGCAGTTTTATGAGGGCAAAGACAAATCTGGAAGCAGACACATCCCAGCAGCTGCTTCATCATCTTCATACACAAATGGCACCATTAGCTCCAGCAACAAGGAGACGCAGTTTTAACAGATTACCCAGGGCAGGTGGATGTGCAGAGCGGCAGCCACCCTTTGGAAAACCTTGCATAAAGGACAGTCCCAAACAGGAAAACCAATTTCAAACCCGGCAAATGACATGTCTCCTAGCCTAGTCTCTTGGCAGGCAAAACAATGGAAAAGGGTGGGAACAGTGCAAGGGAAATCATTGCTGTGATGCTTTCTCAGCACTCCTTCCCCAACACTTGCAAAAATCCAAGCCCCAAATCAGCAGAAGAACATGCAGCGAGTGAACATACAGGCTGCTGGCTTAGTAAGAGAGCCAGGTTTCTGAGAACAATCTTCAAGCTCTTTGTGCCAGAAAGCATTCATGGGGACAACATGCTATCTCCTCCCATGCATCGTAGAGGAGTGGGTTGATGTCAATAGAAAGATCAGTTTCCTGCCAGTGAAGAAACAGCTTTTAAACCTTGGCCTTGCAAGTATGCAAACAAACATGCCCAGAAAAATACCAGAACTACTTACCTTTCTAGGTAGGTGACAATATTGGTGTTCTTAAAGTTCCTCATGACCACTACTTCTTTTAAGACTTGCTTGCAGCCCTGTTGCTGGAGATCAAGGTGCTTTATTGCCACCTGCAATGACATTGAAAGCTGTTAGGAGCAGCCATTACAAGAGCCTCTTACTTCGTGCGCTCGTGGGCCTGGATGCCTCGGTAAGAAGGGACTGTAAACCATCAGGCCCAAAGCACTAACAACACTCTCTGCACCCGCAGACTTCTCAAATAGACTTTGTTCATCACTATTATTATCATTTACACACGTTTTGCAAGCCAAAACCAATGCTGTGTGAAAAGAGATTGAAACTGCAGAAAATGCATTTGCATTTCTAGGGGCTTTGACCAGCATTCCAGAAACTGCTGCCATTCTTGATTGTGCACCAAGGTAAATACACACATACATTACAGAGAAAATGCTGTCCTAAAAAAGAACTCCAAGGCGACTCCAAGTAAAGTTACAATCCTAGTGCATCCCAGCTTCTTCTGCTTGGATTTTGCCTCTCTGCAGAAAGTTCTTGAACATAGTTTAGACTTGTAATTATACCACTTGGAGTGGGTTTGAAAATGAAGAATCCTTTCTGTGGTGCACTACGGATACACACCCCAGGTTATAAGTGGGGTTTAGGGCTTTCGGACACCTCGTAGACCTCCATCCGAGTGCAGTTCCTGAGCACGGCACTGCAGGTGGATAAGGAACTCTCAGGAAGATGGAGTAGTATTTGCTGAGAGCCAGAAATGAGAATTCAGGACTCTGAACTTTCAGCCCCCAAGAGCTATTATATTTTCAAAGCGAACGAGGTCATGGTAAACAATGGGAATACCCATCTGTGTCTGAACCGGGGCTTAAGAGGAATGAGGGCTGTTGCCATCAGCTGATCTATGCATGTTCAGCCTGAAGGTTCAAGGCAAGTGTGTCCTTCTCAGAAAGACACCACTGCCATCCTTGCATTCATTCAGCTACGTAGGAAGGACAAAATCTGTCCAAGATGCATTTTGCTGCCTCCCTCTAGGCAGGCTGCTTCTGTGGGACAACCTTTGCAGCAAAGACAGGCGCAGATCCCAAAGCTCTGGCTGCGGAGCACATCACAAGGGAAAGCGCTCAAGAGCTGCAAAATCTTCATGGGCTGTTGGCACTTACCGCTCGTCCTGTGGCAGCATCGAAGGCCTTATAAACGGCTCCGTAACCCCTAGAAACAGAACAGCGGCGAGAACAGAGAAGCTCTGAGAAGTGCTGAGAAGCAAAATGCAGCCCAGGCAGGAGCTCTCTGCTGCCTGAAGCATCTCTCAAACACCAGGGTTCATCTACTCTTCAGCCAACGGCACGGCAGCCCAGCGGCCCTCTGCCGTGCAGCGTGTCCAAGAGAAAAACTGTGCCCAACAGAAACAAAAAGGGCTGGTACAAATCTCAGATATACACACTAGATGATGGATGTGGGAGTTTCCTTCACCTTTTCCTTTCTTTGTCTGTGTGCAGGCCCTTCCAGGCATTGAAACACACAGTCGTGTTGGGCCTTCTCACCGCTCTCTTGATTCTATCTGCCAAACTCAGGGAACACCACACAGCCTTTCTTATGGTCCAGACCACTGACTATTGCTTTCAGCAAGATATTGGAAAGAAAATAGCTGTTATCTGACAGCTATCAGGTGTCAGATAACAGCTGCTCTTTCAGGTTCTTCTTCCTTCATTAGTGTGGCTGTATTACTTTGACCCATACAAAACCATGTCTCCTAGGAAAAGAAGCAAACTGGTGCCTCATGTTTGAGGGACAGGAGGGCTTCCAGGTGCTGCTCCTTGAGGCTGGCAGGACATTGTCAGCATCCACTTATCTTTGATGATGCCTTGTGATCAGTGCTGAGACAGGGACAATCTAAAGCCAGGGTCTGAGGATGCTTGCAGCTTGCCTGACTTCCCACTTGATATTGCACCACCAAAATACCTGGCCCGTAGTTCTGCAGAAGTAAGTGTGGCTGCACTCACCCACAGCCAATAGCTTTCCATCCAGTGTATTTCTGCTCTGGATGTCCCACGGTCACAACTCTCCCTTGAAAGAAACAAAATGCAAGAAGCAAACTTCAAAAGAGAGATACTGACTCCCAGCAGCTCTGAATCTCAGCTCCACTCTCTGGGGCTCTGAGCAATTTACAGTTGCTTGGCTAACAGTAAACATCAACAAGAACAACAACAACAACAGCAGCCCCAGCAAGACAGGCAGCTCTGTAGCACACGTGGCCTGCACAGAGTCTGTTTCTCCGCACTCCTTTGCCGGGTTACCTTGAGAGGAAACTAAACCCGGGGAGAAACAGAATCGGAGCAGACAGAGATCAGAAAGGAACAGGCACCAAGGCAAGCGGTTGTCATCTACAAAAGGGGACGGAGGGCTGAAAAATCATCACCGTTCATTTTCTTGGGAATAAACACTCCCTTGTGAGATTCAACACAAGGTTTCCTACTTCCAAAGTTGAAATGCACCCTGGGATCTGGGGTGAAGTTTTATCCACAGCTGCTTTATGCAGAGTGGAGAGAATATTGCAGAGTGAATTCGAGGGGATGAAGGCACCTTACCTCTCTCTCAGCGGTTTGCCTAAAGAGTGCCTTGCCATTTTTAGAGAACAGCAGCTGATGCTATCACCAAGAGCAATGGCTGTAAGGATTAGGGCCCTCTTCCTTCACGAGCAGGCTAAGTTCTGAAGACGGCTTTGCCCGTTTCCCGTTTAGGGAAGAGCCACAACTCCTTGACTTAGCCTGGCGTGCAGCAGTCACCAACACTGGACTCGGCCTCTTGAACAGCGCCCACACGCCCCGTCTTCCCAAATGGGCACGGCCGAGACGGGTAACAAGGACAGCGCCGCTCCTCAGGTGCTGCTGTGACACAGACTCAGCTGCCCAAATGAGATGCTGATCCTTTCATGAGTCCAGGCAAAGCTGCAGCAACGGGGCGGCAGCTGAAACCTCCCAGCTGAGGAAAGCTCCAGCCTCTGCAGTCACAGCAGCCATCAGCAGCAGGGCAGGTATGACAAAAAGGCTTGGCAAAGCCCAGAAACGGCCACTGACAACCACTGTGAAGAGGCCAGAGCCAGAGCGGGCCCCATTACAGGCTGTTGGCACCACTCAAGACGGAACATGGTTGTCCTTGAGTTCAGACCCACGGAGGAGTAGGTCAATCCACCCGTTGTGCCAGCACTTGAGGGCAGACACTGAAGAAGCTGGGCTCTGTTCTGTACCTGGCTGGTTGTTCTCTGACGGCATTGCACCGCCGGCTATTGCCAGCCCTTGCAAGAAGCAACTCAGTTCATTGTATTGCAGAGTCACCAAGGCCTTGGTGTGCCTTCCTCGAGTATGATCCATGCAGAGATGGAGGCCAATGCTTAGGATTCCAAGAGCATTTACTGGCTGGCCGTCAGCCGTGACAAAGTGCCCCGTACCGCAGGAACACGCAGCAGAGGGGCTGCAGGCTTCCTCCTGAGAACTGCCTGCAGGGCAGTTTTATCTGACCGTGCCACAGAGATGTGTCTTTTCAAGATGTGTCTGATGTTCTTTTCAAGGATGTTGGGCTAACCAAATGTGTAGACTCTAAAGGGAATCCAGGAGGCCAGCTGTTCTGATCGCTTTGGCCAGACTAGCGCACACACGTTCACCGGGTCATTTGCTAGGCGGCAGCCTGCTGCTGCTCGGGAAACAATTCCCGCTTTTTGCCTTTACTGCACAAGGAAACTGAGACAAAGCCCACCCACTCCCAGCTGCCCTCATAGGCAAACGGAATGCCCCAAGAGCTCCCTGGCTGCTTCCAAGCACAACAATGGCTTCCATAGGGAGTCCAGAATGTCTGTCTGACACCAAAATGAGGAGGAAGATGTGGTACAGCTCATGCTGAGGCACACACACTATAACACACTGCCCCATCACACAGGAAATCCACAGGACGTACTCAGGAGCTCCAGGCACACGTTCTCGGTCTCCTGTCTTGAGCAGGACGAGCTGCTTGTGCTCCGGTTTTCTGGCTGCGGAGTGGAGGCTTCTTTGGAGGATGCTGATGCTGCTGCTGCTGCAGCGGCGGCGGTGGCAGAGCCTGCGTCCATCTGGGACAAGAAATTTGTTTGTGTCAGAAAGGTGGCTGGCAGCGATGGTCCGTTTCAAAGGCAAGCCCTTAGGAACAACACTTGTCTTAGGCTGCAAGCTGAGCTGTCAACTCTTCCACCTCAAGTCAAACCCAAACAAGCAGTCAGAGACAAGAGCTTGTCACAGCCAGCTGTATTAGAGACTGTGAAAGGGAACGAGCAACTTTAAATTTCACCCTCTTCTGAGGACTGCATTCACCATGCACAGGGACAACTTGTTCAGAATCTGCGTGGGTCACCACGTTCACCTGAACAAACCCCTCAAAAAACAAAGCGAGCACTTTGTGGCCAGCAGAAGTACATTCAGAGGAATGCCGGCCTGCCGGCCAAGGCACTGGCCCTGCTGCCCAGGCCGGCAGCTCAGATTCAGCGGCCCAGTAAGTGCCCTTGTGACCAGCTGCCGTGGAGACCACAGAGCATGGCAGTCAGAGGCATTGCCCCCATCCACCTGCTGCTCTGCAGGGGAAAGGTGAGAAGAGGGGAGACCACTTGTTGCACAACGGCAATGCCTACTGCTCTTTCACTCACCTGCTTTTGTTCAGCCAGCCTGTACTGCAGCTGCATCTGGTGCATCCTTTCCATTTCTTCTTTGTGCCTCTCCTCCATTGCCTTCATCTTCCTCAGAGCTTCCTGCAGCTTGTCCTAGATATTTTGTTAAGAAAAATCTTACCAGCATCTGCCTCTGTGCTTCCACGGCCTGCAGTAGCCTTTGCTTTCCCTTTCCTGAGACTGACAGTGCACGTCCTCCTTCCTGCCCTTCCCTCTGCTTCCTGGCTCGTCAGGCTCACCTGCCCATTCTCCCGCTCCTCATTCAGCTCCTGCCTCAGCTGCTGTATCTGCCGCCGGCTTTGGATTAGCTTTCCCTGCAGCCGGCGCACCTTGCCTAGGACAGCAGCCTTCTGACGCTCGAGCTGCACACGGATGAAGAGAAGACAGCTTCAAACTTTCCACACACCACTTGTGTGACAACCAAGATTGACGTGCTCACACTTTCCAGAAGCCTTTTGTTCTCGTTCTCGTGTTTGCCAAGGACCAGCTGAGACACAATCCCACCCAGACAGACAGTGCCCAGAGAAGGAGTCCATTGCAACACACAGACTCTCTTTTCACAAACACTCTTTGCCTCTTGACGGCCTCTGCTTCCTATCTGGTCTCATTCAGCCTGCATGCTTGTGGTGATGCAACTTCCTGCTTCATCTCCAGCAGCCTTTTCTCCTGCTCCCTGTGTACCTGTGCCAGGAAGATTGCCTGCTGCTCCAGCTGCTCCTGTGCACCCAGACGCTGTTGTTCCAGCTCTCTCTCCTGATCAGGGGAAGAGACACATCCACATAAAATCCCAGCTATGCTCTCCAAAGAAAAAAAGTTGGAAGCTTTATCCCTCCAAAAATCCCCCACCTGAAGAGTGCACAGTAGTGGCTTTGTGCCCTCCAGCACTCCTGTCCTAACCAGAAACTTAGAAGGAGGCTCACGAGGTGGAAGGAAAGGAGATGCCACCTTCCTTCCCTGCTCTGATGGCTGCCTGTGTCCTGGCCCCTCTCTCCTCAGGATTTGTGCCTGTTCTCAGAGGCTCTCCTCTCAAAGTTCCTCTGCCTTTTGATCAAGGAAAAGCTGCAGGTGGGAGCTGCACGACGAGGAGGAGGCAAGCGCCCCAATGCCCTCGTCACAAGACAGGCTACCAGCCTAAATACCAGCAACACAGGGCCTGTGGCAGGTGCTTCAAGCCCAAAGGGAAGACCTCTGTCCACTGTGGCAGCACAGAATGCAAGGAACCCCGTTGGCTGGGACTGCAGTTGGCAGCAAGGTCAGCAGCAGTCTGCTTGCTGCATGGCACCAGGCACCAGTGGGGAAGGTCCTGCCCCTCTGCTGCCACGCTTTGGGTGGCAACCACCCAACGTCCCGGGAAACTTGGTTTATGCCCATCCTGAATCTGTGGCTGCATGTACTGTCCCAGCACCTTGCTCTGGCTCTTTGCAGGCCTTCAAGTACGAACCCTTGAAGCCCTCTGCTGCCTGGCCCAGCAACGTGTAGCCTACAGCAGATGCTTGCAGCCGTGTCACATACTCAGGCTGCTGTTCTGCTAAGCCAGCCCACCAAGCTTGCCTAAAAACTTCAGGCGCGTATTGTTTCTTACAAATTTCTCCTGGAGCTTCCTTCTTTCCTCTTCCTGAGCACACTGCCAGAGTCTGAGAGCCTTGATGTACTGCTCTTCTGTCTGGCGGAGCTGTTGGGCCATTTCTTCACGCTGCTGCGTGCTGAGAGATCTTACAGCCAGCAGCTCACGACGAAGGCCCCTCACATGCTCTGCAAACATGACAAGCGGCAACAGTCAGACACTACACAGGCAGAGCACTCTACTGACCTTAAACCCTTTCAGTTTCAGGCAAGGATGGACCTGCCCCCAGCTCCTTCATGCCCCCAAAGCCCTGCAGACAGAGCTGGCTTTAGAGCACAACTGCACTAGGCAGGGCGATCGCCAGAAACAAAGCACACGAGGCTCTCACCGAGCATCACTTCCTTGGCCTGCGTGGCTGTGCGAACTTGGCCTTCCAGATGGCTCCTGGTGATCTCCAGCTCGGACACGCGCTGCTGAGCCTCCTGCAGGCTGCCTTGCAAGCTCTCCTTCTCTGACCTACAAGTTGTGAAGATGAAGAGAAATTGTTCCTGGCACCCACGGGCACTTTTTCCAGGAAGATGTGCCTTCAGATCCCTACACCTGAGTAAAAAAAATGGCTTGCGTGGAAACTCAGGTAAAGCAAGACCAGTTTGACCACTGAAAATAGCAAAGCAAGACCCTCCAGGTGACTGGGGAGCCTCTCCTCATGACCTAGCCCGGCACAGAAAACCCCAGCTGAGTTTGATCTCTGCAGCCAAAGCTCAAATTGCTGTTCCCTGACGTACCCCACACGGGTGGTTGTGCCCACAAAGTCTCTGCCAATGAGCAAAAGCCCAGACTCTGCTCACGGCCCTGAGCTCATCAGCCCTTCCAAGTCACTCTGCAGGGCGACACAACAACACAGTGTTCTTCTGGCTGACTTGTCAATGTTTAATGCCATCCGCAGTGTACCCTAGAGGCACTTTGTTTTCCAGACGCTCTCTGGAAGTATAAGGGACTGAGGGAACGCACCGAACGATAGATGAAAGCCCGGCTGCTAGCAGCATGAGTAGGAAACCAGAACCAGGTTTTGATCTGAATGAGAACTATCTTGGAGGAGGGACAGGTATCCTGCCATTTAAATTACTGGAAGTTCTTGAACAAGGAAGTTTGCTACCTTTAATTTTGGCAAACAGCAGCGCCCAATTGTTATGGCACTCTTTGAAAAGGGACCGGATAAAGGGACTTTGACAGGTTACAGAGGTGAGTGGAGAAGTGAGCAAGCATCAGTGCTCAGCAAGAATCCTCAGACACTGTTGAGACCTTTCCCTTCTGCCGCTGCTTCTGCTGCTGCTGCTGTCTGTAAGCAACTCAAGGTCCTGCACCACACTTCACCAGAGTTAGCTCAGAAGGGTCTCAGGATTTTCATCACGACCCTCCGGCTTTCACCCAAAGCGTCACTGCCCTACTCACAACATTCACACGTAAAAGCCTTGACTTCTGAAAATACTGTGTCAAACGTCTTGGAAAGGAAAGACTGATGTTCAGGCGCACTGAAGGAGAAACTAAAACCAGATGGAAATATCTGGTTACAGCAAACATCTGCACGGTTTCCCTGATACTCAATTCAGTGCCAAGTTGCACTAGTCACAGGAGTGTGCAGAGGGTCCCAAGCAGATGCCCAAAATAGCTTTGAGAGCTTCAGCTGTCAGAAACATAACATTCAGGTGACAGCATCCTTTTTTCTCATGTCTCTTCACTTCTCTGTCTGAGAGACATCTGGAGAGCACACAGGAGGCAATAAATCCTGACGTAACGCTTACCACCTTTGTAATTACAGACCTTCAATAATGTCCCGCCCAGGGTCTCCTCCCTGCCTTTACCTGGCCTCTACCAGCTGCTTTGAAAGGCCTCGTAGGTCCTCCTCCGTGGCTGCCAGTTGGGCTGCCAGGGCAGCCTTCTCTTGTGCCAGCGCCGCCTTCTCTCTGCACACCCGGGACAGCGTGTGCCCTTGGCGAGAGAACTCCTGGAGCAGCCTCTCCAGACCCCTGCGGGCTGGCCGCTGCAGGCGGCAAACCTGGAAGCAAGCGGGACACCATTTTTCAAGAGGAACAAAAACAACAACAACAGCAGCAGCAGCACAGTCTTGGTCTTAGCTTGCTGCCAGAACCAGCGTTCAGGCAGGTCTTGCTAGGGGCACTTCCCTCTCCCACAGGTGCTGCCTGGGAATAAGGGGAGCGTACCTTTGGCACTGCCAGAGGAACCTCTTCCTTCAGCAGAGCCCTCGGAGGCTGCGATTCCTCTCCTCTCTCTGCTGACATTTCCAACGCTGTTTCTAGTGGGGAGTGGCTCCTTCTCCCAAGTGCAGCCGACTGCTTCCATCTACGACAGACAAACAAGCCTTTAGTAGCAACAGTCTCCTTGCAAAACCGGGACGGAATGTCCCACATCGGGCAGTCTCAGGGGCTTCCAACAGCCCTCTAGTTGCATTTCAAGAGAATGCTGGAATTCCCTCCCTAGACCAGCCCGTCTCTGTCATTCGTGCAGGTGGAAGAGTCCATACTCTATACCAGTGAGAAAGTAAAACAAGCTTCCAGAAGCCACAAAACATTTCCAGAAAGCTCAGGTACTTCTAGAAAGCTTAACAGCTTCCTGCCTGCCAGGTCTTCTGCTCCTCTCTGATAGAGCGGACAGCGGACTTGCAAAACTTGTCTTTGGCTATGATGGGCTTGGAAAGTCCAGATGAGCAGTCTCACAACTACTCTTGCATTCACTAGTGAAACAAGAGCCTGCAAGCTATCGCTTGGGGAGCAGATGGGTACAGATTTCCAATCCAATAATCAAACACGGTTTAGGCTGGCAGGCACCCCAGGAAAGCCCAGTCCTCAGCTCCAAGAACTTGGAGTCAGCTACGGCATCTGGACGGGCAGCTCCTAAAGCCCAGCAATGCCTGCCCCTGCCCAGAGACAGCGAGAAAGCTTAGCACACACCTGAACTCCTGGGCTCTGCACTCTCTATCCATGCTCAGCTGCTGCTCTGCATCTCCTCCCTGGGCCGAGGAGTCCTGACTGGCAAGAAGCCCTCCTGCTGGGGCCTGCAGGGAACGGGCAGGCAAAAAGCACAAACAAGCAGTAAGAAGCAGGGAAGTTGGCTCCTGACAGCTGCAAGAAGCAGCAAGCGGAGACAGCTCACCTGAAGGCAAAAGCTGGTGTGTGGGGGTGTTGATGTGAGTAACCAACTAACCCTTGGCTTGCCCTGTAAGTGTCTGATCAGAAACAGGAAACATTTCCCTGCTTAACTGTGGTCAACTGGCTTCCCTTCAGGATTTCAGGCCTTAGAGAGCAGCCAATAGAAACTGCATTCCAGACCTTCAGAGACAGACCTTGTCTCTGCCATGCAGAGCTGCCCAGCGTTCTTCTCAGCAAACTGGGGCCATGTGTCAAGGTTAAGGCTCTAGTGGAAGCAGTGACTGTAGCTACCCAGATGGGGCGTGGAGAGGGGCAGGTCCCCGCAGGCAACGGTGGCTCCTCCGTAGCCCACGAGGCTGGGAACTGCACCTTGGGACCGACCGCCTCTCTGCCCTGACAACAGGCAGCCTGCACAGACACTGTGCACAGAGGGGCTCACTTGCACACCAGCAGCACTAAAGGACATCATGCTACCGCTTATCTGACACCAAGGGAAGTTCACAGTGCCTGTCAGAATGGCACCAAAATGATGCCTGCCTGTGAAAGTTCAGATCCCATTTCCCACCAGTGGATGGGAAAATCCAATGCACGTGGACGGGCTGAAGAGCCAGGTCGTGGCAGGACTCCTGCCCTCAGCATCTTCAGCCACAAAGGGCAAGTGCTGCCTGATCAGAAACTTGCAGCTCTGCACCGCAGCAAAGCTTTGCACTGACCCAAGCAAAGCTGCCACTTACTGCTCCAGGACGCTCAGGCCCTGCACTGGCGACACGTGGAGGTTTGTTGTCCTTTGCCTCCCCTTTAGCCTCTGGAGGAAGAGAGCGAGCCGGAGAAGGTTCTGCTGCTGGCATGGTGCTCTGCACACAGACCAGAAGTGTGAGGGACAGGGCATTTAGAACCTAATTTCTGCTGAGCTCTATCCCCAGCTGTCCTAAGGGGAAGTCACGAATTTGGAGACAAGTGGGATCCTCAGTCATTAAAATTCAATTCAAGTGGACTGATGAGACTAATGTTTGGATACGACTGCTTCTGAAGGAGGTATTTCAGCCTGGCTACCGTCAGCATGCAGCCTCCTGTCTGCAAAACTTGACTTTCATTAGTTAAAACCTCTTCAGTGGAAAAGGAGGAAACTGATGGAATCCTCTTGGTAGTGCTCGTGCAGACATTGACGTGCACTTCCTTTCAGCCTGCCAGGCTGGCACTCAACTACAAGGGGCCAAGGCCACAGCTCGCTCCACAATTCTCCAACACCAGCAGTGTCAAGGGGGCCCGTCCCACTCACCGAATCGTGGACTTGACTCCCTCTGCCTCTGAGACGACCTGCCAAGCGCAAGGGAAAATGAACCAGGTGCTGTTAGAAATCTGTGTGAGCTGAGGAATCCCAGGGAACAAGGCTGCCCAAACAGAGTGCATTTTCTTTTCACAACATCCCTCCCACAGCAAACAGTTCTTTAGCAGAGCAAGCAAGACTGCAGGCCAATACCCTAGGCTGTGCCTACCTTTTGCTTGGCCTTGCCACTAAGGAACTAGAAACCTGGCCGAGAAAATGCAAATCGTTCTTCAGCAGTCAGTGCCTACATTGTAGCTCACTGTCCCCCCTGCAGCTAAAGCAGCTTTTTTCGCCTCTCTTTCCTGGACTTCCTTTTTCTTTTCGTAAATTGCAAGCAGCGTGTCCCACGTGGTTGCTGTAAACAATTCCCCACAAAAACTTCCCCCAAATCCCTCTCAGTGCTCGCAGTTCTCTTCAGACACAGCACAGGCCCAGCTCCAGCCTTCAGGAGCACACACCAACTGCTCGGCAGTTTGCCCCTCAGTGCAAAGCCAATCGCTCTTGTAGCGCACCAAGGGGGTCCAGTTAGACGGGCACATCCTTTAAGGACGGAATGCAGAAAAAAGCTGCTTTCCCTCAGATCTGGAGAGAACTGCACAGTTTTTACCAGGACTCCTCCAAAGTTCTCCCAGTCTGCATTTTGGAAGTTGTCCAAACCCTGCTTGGCAAGAAACACCCCCTTCTTTGCTGAAGCTGTTGGCAGGAGCTTTACCAAACCCACGGCATCTTTCTGGCACTTTTGTTTCAATGTGCTGCCCCAAGGAAAAACCTTCAACTTACGTCTCAGGCCATTAAAAATTCTGCGGGATGACACCGCTGAAAAAGCCCTGCTGACCGCTCTACGGACTCGCTCCATCGTTTCAGCAGGGCCGCTCGAGTCCGTGGGCCGGAAAACAAAAATGGAAAAAAAACCACCACTTGCACAAGTCCCCTGACTGTGCAAGGAAAAGAAGAAAAAAAAATAAGGACACCTGTGCGTGTCTGCACACCCTACAACTGCAGGGAAAACAAAAGGATGCCTACACGAGTCCTCAGACTCATGCAACAGCAGGCAAAAAAAACCAAACAACAGAATCCCTTTTCAGGGCAGAGACTGTGGCTGGAGAGCTCCTCAACACAGGATCCTCCCGCAACGAGCGCGCCAAGAGCTGCTCTGGACACTGAGGCCTCGCGTGCACCAGGGCAACCTCCTGCTGGCAACGCTGTGACGTGGCAGCCCTCCACTGACATCACAATAGCAGCCGCCCTAAGGTGGTCTGTGAAGTTATGTGCAGCAACCAAACGTGCTCTACAGCTAATGCAAAAGAAAGCCCAGAAAGTTCTCCTCTGTCCCCAAGCAGCACAAAACCCCCTTGCAGTCCATAACCCACAGCTCAGAGGATCCACAAGGGACACAAAGCAGGCACCAAGCCCATACACCATGTATGCCAAGCTGAGCATTGAGAAAAAAACAGGATGTGAGGAAATCAAAAAGTGTGCTCTTTGGCCACCACTGCTGACTAAAATCAAGAAAACTTGCTTAAACTCTGTGGATGGAATCGTGCTTTGGTAATATCTCGGAGAGTTCCCTAAATTGCCTCTCATTCCCACCCATTTACTCCATGGCTAACTTCAGCTAGCAAACTGTAGGGCTCGCTGAAAGCAGACAGACACCTAAGTGGGGAGAAAAGGCCAAGGAACTGACCTGCTGCACATACAGCACATGGCTGCTGCAGAATTACGGCAGCTGAAAGAAGCCTTTGGGTCTTGTGACTCACTTCTGGGAGGTTCCCTGGGCACACATCCGGGAGCCACAGAGATCTGACTCCAATGCACACACAGAAAAAAGGAGAAGAATGTTAAAACCCAATGTGGGACAATGTAGGAGGTGGTGGGAGAAGGAAACCAGAGCCCAAAATGAGCAAGTCCCACCTAAAAGAAGGGAGTTATAAAGCAGAGATCAAGTAGCTCAGCTGGTGGGCAGACCTTAGGAAGGCAGGCTCAGGAAAACAGAGCAGCAACCACAAGCCTTCCAAAGTTCAGAAGCTTCCTTCCCCCTCCTCTCCCATCCCCTTGAAACCATTTTTTTTCTCCCTCATAAAAATACTTTGTTGAGCATTAATAGCAAGTGCCTGGAAAAACTTCCTGTGATGTTCTTTTTCAGTTAAAAACTAAAAAGCATGGAGAAAGATGTAGGCTTTTGCTCTTTGCCTGGTTTTGCGTCAGCATTTTGGAAGAGCTCTACACAAGTCTAGGTGTTTCCCAGCCCCAGGACCACCACTGGCATGAGCCCACCAAGTGTAGTGGAGGAGCAGCTGCTCAGACTCCAAATGTGACACCTGGGAGGCTGCATATTGTCCTGTGCAAATTCCCTGTGTGTGGCAGATTGAAAGTCAGGACAATTCTCAAGAAATGTCAAATTAGATGTGGAACAATCTTTGGATCTACAGAGACCACATTTGCACCTTACTAGTGTCATAATCCGGAAGCTTTAAAATGTTGGTGGGTGACCCTAATTGCCTCTAGGCTAGAGATCAGGAGACAGCTTCAAACATGCACTGCTTACAAAACAGTCCCAGAGCCATGCATACCTTTCTCTGTCAAGCATTCTCAAAATACAGCTGTTTCCTCAAAGGAAAGGAACAGAAAGCTCTAGCAGTCTGTCTGCACCCTGAGTTTCCAACCAATTTTTCCCTCTACTTTCTACATCCTGCGTCTTAACAAAAGTGCTTTCTCCCAGTGCAGTGGAGACAGACCATTCATTCATGTGCAACAGCACGGGTTGGTGCTCCAGCCTGAGAGCTGGAACTCAGGAACTGGGGCAGCTGTGCTTTGAGATGCAACGGCAGCCAGGGAATGAGGCTGGGAGTGACTGACTGGGGAGGAAAATGGTCCAGCAATGGCATTGCACAGAAGCTGTGGAGGAGGCACTACTAGCATGACAGCCCCAATAATGCCACACAACCCCCCACAGTTTTGCACATTTCTTGGACGGTGTCAAGGTTGCTATGCATGTATGTCTACACTGCTGCCTTTATAACCTTTTGGAAGCAGTCAGAGCTAGCAGGATTCACCCACCATCAGGAGCAGACGCAGCCAGGGATCCTGCTGATTTACAGAGGCTTCTGGCTTCCCAGGTGAAGCCAAAGCAAGCGCTGCTGCTGCTGCTGCTGCTCTGCCGGAGAGCCCCGGCTGGGCGGGGATGGCACCACTGTGCCACGGGCTGTTTCTCCCACCAGAGCTGGGCGGTGCTTTTGAGGCAGTCATGACAAACTGGCGGGAGAACGAAGGGGCCTTCATCCTGCGCCAGCAGTTAGGGACGCACTAGGGCCACCTTCAGGGCAGAGTTTTGGCCCTCCCAAAGTAAAGCAGAGGGACGCGGTTGGAAAAGGCTTCCTTTCGAGCCTGCTTCGCTCTTGGAAAAGAAGGGACCCAAGTGCCAGGCCGAGCAGCGGGGCCCGAGCCCTCCTCCGTGCCTGCAGCGAGGGGCGGCTGCTGCTGGGGGGCGCCATGGGAGGTGGGCGCCCCTGCGCGGGGCGGGCGAGGCGGCGCGGGGCAGCCACCAGGGGGCGCCCGGGGTGGGGCGGGGCGGGGCGGGGCCCCTCTGTGAGGGGGGAGAGCCTCGGGCAGCTGCCGAGCAGCGCCAAGGTGCCGGCGGGACCGTCCGTCCGCAGCGCACGGCCAGCGCCGGGCCAAGGCGCAGCGCCGGGCCAAGGCACGGCTTCGGCGCAGGCTGACCGGGAAGGCCATCTTCCCATGGAGCGCAGGATTTAGGCCTTTTGATTCCCAGTCCTGCGCTGAGCTGGCAGGCCACAAAGCCTCCTCAGGGACTGGTGGCCTCCTTTGCCAGGCTTCCTGCGCTTCCTTTGCTGACAGGCTCCCATCAGCCAGGCCGGAGGCAGGCTGGGCTGGTGTTACAGGGCGATGCTGTCTGAAGTAAAAATGACAGATCTCAAAGCCGAAAGGAAGCAGTAGTTCCCAGGCTAAGTTCCTCACAGGGGCAGGCAGGGTTCCTTTGGTTCTCGGGAAGATGCAGAGACAGGACACGGGGATGCTAGGTGTTATAAAATGTTTCAAGAGGGCTTCCTGAAATTGCTTGTTGTTAGTTGTA